>NW_023309056.1:0-2226 GCF_011077185.1 Oxyura jamaicensis
TTTTTTTGCATGGGAGAAACGTTTTGAGGGCTTTTTGGCACATTTTGCCCTGCAGAAACACGTTTTTGGTGGAATTTGGACACTTTTCCCACTGCAAAAAAAAAAAAAAAAAAAAAAAACTTTTTGGGGGCTTTAACACAAAAAGACATTTTGGTGGATATTTTAGCACGTTCCCCATCACGAAAACAGATTTTTTAGGGGACTTTATGAAATTTGGCATGGCGAAAGACAGCTTTCGGGGGACTTTAACACATTTTGCCTCGCAGGAACACGTTTTTTAGTGATGCTTCGGCGTGTTTTGCACCACGAAATGAAATTCTGGGGAGGCTTGAACGTGTTCCTCGTTGCGAAACCACATTTATTATTTTTTTTAAAACACATTTTGCATCGTAAAAGCAAAGTTTTGGGGGACTTTAACGCGTTTCACACTGCCAAATGGAAGCCGGGGAGGGTCTTGACGTAACCCCTGTTGAAAAAATGAGTTTTTGGGGGGGCAGTCGAAAGCGTTTTGTTTTGATGGAGGTTTTGACGTGTTTTGCATGGCAAAAAAAAAAAAAACTTGGGGGGGAGAATAGGCATATTTGGTGTTGAAAAAAAAAAAAAAAAACAGATTTTAATGGAGGTTTTGAGAAGTTTCACCCTGCAAAATGAATTTTCGGGGGATTATAACATCCCACGTTGAGAAAAAAACGAATTTTGGGGGTGGTTGAGGACGTTCCGCACTGCAAAAAAAACAGTTTTTTTGGGGGGGAGAGGAGGCTCGAACACATTTTGCACCGAAACAACCATTTTTTGGGGGGCGTCTCGGACACGATGAGGCGAAACCGACGGAGGGATGAGTTGGGGGGGGGGGGACACGACGATTTTTTTTTAATTAATAACAGGAGCTGGCGGTGTCGGAGAGCACCAGGGAGACGTTGACCGAGGTGGGTTTACCCGAGGACTTGTCCACTGACTTCTGGGCCACCTGCAAGGGCAGCCGCTCGTGGCCCACCAAGCAGGTGAAGACGTTGCCGGCCCCCCAGTCGTCGGTGGCCACGCTGAGGGCGCTGTAGGTGAAGTAGGAGCGCGCCGGCTGCGATTCGGCGGCGGGCGGCATGGTGACGTAGTCGGAGGCCGGCAAGGGCTCGCCGTTGCGCAGCCAGCGGATGAAGAGGTCCGGGGGGTTGAAGCCCTTGGCCAAGCAGGTGACGGTGGCGGTCTCGTGGGCGCTGAGCTGCTCCGGGGGAGGGGGGAAGACGTAGAGGGCGGGGGGCTTGGCGTCGCGCTCTGCAAGGAAGGGAGAGGGATTGGAGCGCTCCTGATTCGTCTTTATTATTATTATTATTGTTATTTTTCACCAATCCGCGATGAGATTGCAACGCTTTTCCTTTCTTTTTCCAAATTCGCGACGCATTTTTAAGGCTTTTTCATCATTTTTGCACATTTGAGATGCGATTGCAACTCTTTTCCTTTCTTTTTTCCAAATTCGCGATGCAATTTTAAAGCCTTTTCTTTGTTTTTTACTAATTTGTGATGGAATTACAGCACTTTTCCTTTCTTTTTCCAAATTTGTGATGAATTTTTAAGGATTTTTCGGCATTTTTGCACATTTGAGATGCGATTGCAACTCTTTTTTGTTGTTTCTACAAATTTGAGGTGCAATTTCAGAGCTTTTTCTTTGTTTTTTGCTAATTTATGATGGAATTGTGACACCTTTTATATGTTTTTCCAAATTTGCGATGCAATTTTAATGATTTTTCGGCATTTTTGCACATTTCAGAAGCGATTGCAACGCTTTTTCTTTGTTTTTTTACAAATTTGCGATGCAATTTTAAGGCTTTTTCATCATTTTTGCACATTTGAGATGCGATTGCAACACTTTTCCTTTATTTTTCCAAATTCGCGACACATTTTTAAGGCTTTTTCATCATTTTTGCACATTTGAGATGCGATTGCAACGCTTTTTTGTTGTTTCTACTATTTTGAGGTGCAATTTCAGAGCTTTTTCTTTGTTTTTTTTACAAATTTGTGATGGAATTGCGACGCCTTTTCTTTGCTTTTGCGAATTTGTGTTACAATTTCAACGCCTTTTCTTTCTTTTTGAGGTTTTCTGATACAATTACACCACGTTTTTCCATTTTTTTCGGATCCGTGACGCAATTGCAGCTCTTTTTCCCTACTTTTCCAAATCCTCAACGAATTCACCGCGCTCTTTCCCTACATTTTTAACTCCACTACCCGATC
>NW_023309056.1:2236-2701 GCF_011077185.1 Oxyura jamaicensis
CCGCCAGGCGCCCGGGAAGGCGCTCGAGATCGTCGCGAATATTAACAGCGGTGGTAGTAGCCCATGGTACGCGCCGGCGGTGGAGGGACGCTTCACCATCTCCAAGGACAACGGGCAGAGCACGCTCACCCTGCAGATGAACAGCCTCAAGGCCGAGGACACCGCCACCTACTACTGCGCGAAACGTGCTGGTAGTAGTGGTAGTTATGGCTATGCTGGTGAGATTGGTGGTGCTGCTGGTGCTGGAGCTGCCGGTGATCCTGGTTGTGGTACTGGTCATGAAAATGGTGTTGGTGATGGGCTTTGTGATGTTCATGGTGGCCTTGGTGATGTTCATGGTGGCCTTGGTGACGTTAATGTTGTCGGCCATCAACACCAGCAGCACTATCACCACTCCAAGCACCACCAGCATAACCTCTCGCGCAGTAGTAGGTGGCGGTGTCTTCGGCCTTGAGGCTGTTCATC
>NW_023309057.1:0-350 GCF_011077185.1 Oxyura jamaicensis
TTCAGGCCACGATAGTCCACGGTTAGTCTCCACTCACCATTAGACTTCCGCACTGGCCAGATGGGACTATTAAAAGGTGAATGAGTCTTGCTGATCACTCCTTGGCTCGTTTCTGTGGCCCAGACACAGGAGCTGGAGCAGCTGCAGGAGCTGGAGCTGCAGGAGCTGGAGCTGTAGGAGCTGGAGCGGCTGCAGGAGCAGGAGCTGGAGCGGCTGCAGGAGCAGGAGCTGGAGCTGGAGCTGGGGCGGCTGCAGGGTCTGTCACTTGGTTCATAGTAGCATCAATTGCAGCTCGATAGGCACAGGCCAGGCCCCAACATGCTACAGTGAGTTGTGTCACTTTGGAACTG
>NW_023309057.1:450-16740 GCF_011077185.1 Oxyura jamaicensis
AGGCCAGGCCCCAACATGCTACAGTGAGTTGTGTCACTTTGGAACTGCCAGAGTCATGACACTCTTTTTGCAAGCATTCTACCAGTTTTTTAGGATTTTGCAGTTGTTCAGGGGTGAATCTACAAAACATCGGAGGTGCCCACTGCTCTAGCCACCTGCCCATATCCTCCCACACTCCCTGCCACTCACAATTATCCCGCCTCAGGACAGATCTCTGCATGAGATTCCTAAGTAGTTGTTTAACCTTGAACAAAACCTGAAGCGCATTCAAGAGACATAACAACAAGAACATGCTGGTCTGAGTATCCCAAGGATATTCAACATCTTGGAGAGCTATTGTAACTAGCTCGGGGGATAAGAGGGTGCTGAAGGAGAAAGGGAGAGTGAACAAGTAAGGAAAAATATCTTTCCCTGTCCCCTTCACAGACTGGCTCCCTGATGGAAAAAGGCAGTAGGTGTAATTGTTAATAGTTTCCGAGATATAGTTTCCAAAGTACAGAGTCGACGACAGTGCTGCGTACAAATACCAAGTTAGAGTCATGGCCAGATATTTCATCATATCGTAAGCTATTGTTACACAGCACAGTACCATAACGATCTTAAACCAGGGCCCGGAGAGGATAAACAGCACGACAGGGATCACATACAGCAAGTAACGTGCTATAAAACTCAGTTTGGAATACAGCCACAGCAGACTTGATATTAAAGCAATCAACATTCTGATTAGATCTGTCGTTATCTCAACCCTTCGTGCCCCACGTTGGGCGCCAAAAGAGCTGTTGTGGTTTAACCCGCCT
Source organism: Oxyura jamaicensis (assembly GCF_011077185.1). Taxonomy (NCBI): domain Eukaryota; kingdom Metazoa; phylum Chordata; class Aves; order Anseriformes; family Anatidae; genus Oxyura; species Oxyura jamaicensis. The sequence goes on from NW_023309057.1 coordinate 1,248, forward strand.
GGCAGCTAAACACCACACAGCCGTTCGCTCACCCTCCCCCCTCCCTCTCTGGGATGGGGGAGAGAAACGGGAAAGTGAAGCCTGTGAGTTGAGATAAAGACAGTTTATTAAGATAGAAAATAATAATGATAATAATAATAATATGTACAAAGAAGTGATGCACAATGCAATTGCTCACCACCCGCTGACCGATGCCCAGCCCAACCCCGAGCAGCCGGCCCCCCACCCCGGCTAGCCACCCCTATATATTGTTTAGCATGACGTCAGATGGTATGGAATACCCCTTTGGCCAGTTTGGGTCAGCTGTCCTGGGTTTGTCCCCTCCCAGCTCTTGCTGCACCCCCAGCCTGCCCGCTGGCAGGACAGAGCGAGGAGCTGAAAAGTCCTTGGCATAGTGTAAGCATTGCTCTGCAGCGATTAAAACATCAGCATGTTATCAGCACTCTTCTCATCCTAATCCAAAACATAGCACCCTACCAGCTACTAGGAGGAAAAATAACTGTCCTAACTGAAACCAGGACAGGTGTTAAAAAAACAGAAGTGGTGTTAAAAAAAAAGTGGTGTTAAAAAACAGAATGGCCTTAGACTTGTTGTTGGCTGCTCAAGGAGGAATATGTACAATTGTTAATACTAGTTGTTGTGTGTATGTGGATCAAAGTGGGAGAATTTCCACTGACCTAGAGGAAATATGGAAATAGACTAAAATATTACATGAAGTCACCAAAGACGATCTCTCATGGAGTTTTGAAGAAATGTGGAACAAAGTAACTTCTTGGCTACCTAATATACAGTGGCTGAAACAGGTTTTTATTATTACGATTGCTTTTGTGATATTGGGAATATTTGTATGTATATTGTTTAAGTGTTTGTTTTGTTGTATTACGAAAGATGGGTATATTTAATGCAAAGGAATTTGCATGCATCAAGAAAAGGGGGGAATGAAACAAGTAAGCAATTAATAAATATAAAAGGATGATTAGCTAGCTAGGCAGTAGAATGAATCATTATCTAGGTATTAAGAATAGAATAGATTAGTTACTCAATATTATCTGTTAGTCAAGGAAGAAGTAGTCTGAGTCTGTAAGATATACTATCAGGAGCCAAGAGGAGAAGAATAGGTGAAAACTAAATAACAAAAACTTGCCAGACATCCCGTCTCGGGCAGGAAACAGATGGACAACAAGGACACAAATTATCTCAGACTGATAAGGACATTGCAAACTTGCAAGATCACTACATTCTAGATAAAGGGTGAGAAGTATACTATGAGGAAGACATACGGCCTTCCTCCCAAAGACCACTGCCCACATCCTGAAGACCCCTGCCCACAATTCTTGGAAGAATCTGTGCAAGCGCAAAGGACTGATAAGCTAATTAGCATAAGAAGCGTTTGTAGGCGGGTTTAGGTAATGAATATGTATAGGCGTTAATTGAATGTTCGTTGTTCTGCTGTATAAATCTGAGATAGTTTGTCACTTTGGGTATGCACATTAGGTGGAGGGATCCCCCGTGCATCCAGCACTGTCAATAAAGAATACTTCGTCACTAAGAAGAAATTTTGACTTCATTCTTTAAATCAATCTGGCACCCCAGGTGGGACACTCTCTCTGCCTGGCTGCAGAACCCGCTGGGAATAGGACTCACTAGGGTACCCCCGGGATTTCCCGGAGGGACTCCTTGACTCAACGGATCACTGCGGAGGCAGACAAGGACCCCATCGCTGTTAGTGACGATATTCTTTATTTTGGTTTGTTTGTTTGGTAGACCGGTCATTTGGAGCTGCCTATAAGTCGGAAGGTAAGCTTCTGCAGGGTAGTGTTGGTGTATACTTTTGTGGCTAGCACCTTAAGTATACGTTGGATCTGTTTTGGTGGCATTTAATTGCCGTTGGGAACCTTGGCAAAAGGTTTGCTTTTAAGGTTCATTTGGTACCGTGTTACTTATTTTGGTTTTCTGACCTACTGAATGTGGAATTTGACTGTGATTGTTGTTATTGAGATTTTAGCTATATTTCCATGCAAACCTTTTCATTGCAGTTTTTTACTATCTTTTTCTAATCTTTTTCCCAAATGTCCCAATTGTCTGAGATTAAACTCTTCTTCTCACATACAAACTTCACTATTTCAGATCATTAATGAGCCCCGTTCCAATCATAAATCCACAGGGCTTCGGAAAAACAACTGAAGCACTCAGCCTTCTGTCTTCTACACAAACAATACCAGGTTTTTCACAAAATTTACATTTCAACAAGACCGAATTTCAAGCCGAATGCCAATTTTTCTCATGCACTTTGTTAGTAAGCCCACACAAAACAAGGAATCACTCCTCTGTATCCATCAATATGGGGGTTTAAACAGGTATTGAGGCCTAAATAAATTAACTCTCCCCCTTCTTACCAAATTTCCAGGGCTCAAGCCCGAACCAGCAAAGAAGTGACTCTCTGTGTTCTACCACTTTCATAATCAGTTAGCCCACCTCCCCCGATACTTGGGAAACCGACCAAACACCACAGCGAGTATACCAAAACTTCTAAACTCTTACTTAGATAATGCTCCCACCTTCCTCCTTGTCACACTCAAAACATTTAAGAACAAAATAGGATTACAAGATGCACCGCCGGGCCCACAATATTGGGTACCGCCAATCAACACTTGGATAAAACAGCACTTCTTTTCGGTCTATCATGCTCTTTGTTTGTCTCTGTCCGTTCCCCTCGCGGAGAATACAGAATCGCAGATGGGAACTCCGCACTCGCTTCGCAGCGATGCTGCGTCTCACTCACAGCACAATTATGCAATCACACAGAGAGGCCCCTTGCTCTTCTCGTTCATACCACAATAACATATAATTTAGAACAATAAGCAAACTTGTTTGTATCGTCTCCGGCCGTGTTCCTCTTGGAGTAATTCACTTCACAACAATACTTTGTCTCAAACACATACACTTAGACAAATGAAAGAAATCTTAATGGCTCAGGAGCGCTCTGTCCCCACGTGCACAAAGACGAGCCGGCGTGGAAGAAGACCGGCCTGGCTGAGCAGAGAACTGTGGCTCGAGCTTAGGAGAAAAAAGAGGGTTTATAACCTTTGGAAAAGAGGGCGGGCCACTCAGGGGTACTATAAGGATGCTGCGAGGCGGTGCAGGGACAAAATTAGAAAAGCCAAAGCTCATCTGGAGCTCAATCTGGCCACTGCTGTTAAGGACAACAAAAAATGTTTTTATAAATACATCAGTACAAAAAGGAGGACTAAGGAGAATCTCCACCCTTTACTGGATGCAGGGGGAAAGTTAGTTACAAGAGATGAGGAAAAAGCTGAGGTGCTTAACGCCTTCTTTGCCTCAGTCTTTAACAGCAAAACCAGTTGTTCTCTGGACGCCCAGTACCCTGAGCTGGTGGAAGGGGATGGGGAGCAGAATGTGGCCCCCACAATCCACGAGGAAATGGTTGGCGACCTGCTGCAGCATTTGGATGTACGCAAGTCGATGGGGCCGGATGGGATCCACCCAAGGGTACTGAGAGAACTGGCGGAGGAGCTGGCCAAGCCGCTTTCCATCATTTATCGGCAGTCCTGGCTATCGGGGGAGGTCCCAGTTGACTGGCAGCTAGCAAACGCAACGCCCATCTACAAGAAGGGCCGGAGGGTAGACCCGGGGAACTATAGGCCTGTTAGTTTAACATCAGTGCCAGGGAAGCTCATGGAGCAGATTATCTTGGGTGTCATCATGCAGCAGTTGCAGGGCAAGCAGGCAATCAGGCCTAGTCAGCATGGGTTTATGAAGGGCAGGTCCTGCTTGACAAACCTGATCTCCTTCTATGACAAGGTGACACGCTTAGTGGATGAGGGAAAGGCTGTGGACGTGGTCTACCTTGATTTCAGTAAGGCATTTGACACCGTTCCCCACAGCATTCTCCTCAGGAAACTGGCTGCTCATGGCTTGGACTGGCGTACCCTTCGCTGGGTTAAGAGCTGGCTGGATGACCAGGCCCAGAGAGTTGTGGTGAATGGAGTCAAATCCAGTTGGAGGCCGGTCACTAGTGGAGTCCCCCAGGGCTCGGTACTGGGGCCAGTCCTCATTAACATCTTCATCGATGATCTGGATGAGGGGATCGAGTGCGCCCTCAGCAAGCTTGCAGACGACACCAAGTTAGGTGCGTGTGTCGATCTGCTCGAGGGTAGGAAGGCTCTGCAGGAGGATCTGGACAGGCTGGACCGATGGGCCGAGGCCAGCGGTATGAAGTTCAACAAGGCCAAGTGCCGGGTCCTGCACCTGGGGCACAACAACCCCAGAGCTACAGGCTGGGAGATGTGTGGTTAGAAAGCTGCCTGGCAGAGAAGGACCTGGGAGTATTGGTTGACAGTTGGCTGAATATGAGCCAGCAGTGTGCTCAGGCGGCCAAGAAGGCCAGCAGCATCCTGGCTTGCATAAGAAACAGCGTGGCCAGCAGGTCCAGGGAAGTGATTGTCCCCCTGTACTCAGCTCTGGTGAGGCCGCACCTTGAGTACTGTGTTCAGTTTTGGGCCCCTCACTACAAGAAGGACATGGAGGTGCTTGAGCATGTCCAGAGAAGGGCTACGAAGCTGGTGAAGGGTCTGGAGAACAAGTCTTACGAGGAGCGGCTGAGGGAGCTGGGCTTGTTCAGCCTGGAGAAGAGGAGGCTCAGGGGTGACCTTATCGCTCTCTACAGGTACCTTAAAGGAGGCTGTAGCGAGGTGGGGGTTGGTCTGTTCTCCCACGTGCCTGGTGACAGGACGAGGGGGAATGGGCTAAAGTTGCGCCAGGGGAGGTTTAGGTTAGATATTAGGAAGAACTTCTTTACTGAATGGGTTGTTAGTCACTGGAATAGGCTGCCCAGGGAAGTGGTTGAGTCCCCATCCCTGGAGGTCTTTAAAAGACGTTTAGATGTAGAGCTTAGGGATATAGTTTAGTGGAAGATTTGTTAGCGTTAGGTCAGAGGTTGGACTCGGTGATCTTGGAGGTCTCTTCCAACCTAGACTATTCTGTGATTCTGTGAAATGCTTTCAACAGGAGATACCCAGACATCCACAAATAAGACATACAATTATTAACACTCCAGTTAGTATCCCTCCAGCAGCTGCAAACATTACCCAGGTAACCTTGTCACAATTGTGAGAGGCCTGCTTACCCTTCTCCTGCTTCTTATACAGTCATTAGCAGGTCTGTCCTGGCTCCCAAAAATGGGATGCAGCGGTAACCTCGGATTTGCTCGATCTACTCCCAAGATCGCTAGCAGCCGCTCTATTGATAAGCAAATCTCCCTTGACCGCTCTATCAGTCAACCTGTAGGGTACCCCCCTGCCTTACGGGAACTATGCTGCACACCAGATGTCTCTGCATGATTTACCAGCTGCCCCGGCCACACATATGACTTACAGGCCCTTCCTGTACTGTAAATCATACCGTTTGTCCACAGCTTCAGGAGGTCCTTGTCTGCTGCCGCGGTGAGCGGCTGAGAGTGGAGGCTCCTCTGAGGAAAACACTCGGGGTGCACCTAGAGGCATCCGCTCCGCAGTCGATCCCGCAGCCAAGCAGAGTCTCCTGCATGGCTTGCCAAATTGACTTGCGGAAAAGAAACTCCAGATCAGTAAGAATGAAAAGTAGGTATGTTTATTCAGCGCTGGGCAGCACAGGGGGTAGTCCCACCAAAGTCGTGCACGCCTGACGCGGCAACTTTCCTTGGTTATATGCAGTAAATAGTTACATATGCATGAAGTTCCACAAAACACCTATACATATTCATAACCCGTCCCCGCTTCACATTACAATTAGTTCCAAGGAGTCATTTCATAATTCATAGCAGTTTCATAGCAGTTCATAATTTACGGGGTGATTAGGGTCTCAGTTGGGGGGGGTCGGTCAGGGGAATGCAATCGTTGAAAGTTCCCTGAGCAGTCCCATTGGCAATCTGAGCTCACACATGAACTCAGGTTGTTTTAAGAGTTAGCTGCTTTTCTGTTTCCATGACAACTCTCTCGGACCCATCATGGTCCCTCTGCCCCAGGGGGCTCTCACCCTCTGTGATTTTAAGATCTCAGCCTCGGGTTGAGGCAGAACTATTAACATCCCTACATCTCTTTCCCTGCTCATTCAACTTCAAACAGCTTTATCATATACTACATGCCACACCTTTAACACCTTCAACAACCCTTTTAACACTTCCTTTATCTTTCTCCAGCCTGTACTTTTCTAATGCCAGCACCAAAGGCTCAGTCAGGGGCCAACTTAATTCCATACCTTTTCCCTCCAAGATGCTGAAACAACATATCAGTATACAACATTTCATCCATTTCCCTTCTCTCCTCAAAAACATTAACTGTAACAAAGTATTATAGTTTAAAGTTCCATTAAAAGGCCATTTTCCCCCATACTCCAACTTATATAGTGACCACCATTGGTTACAATATTCTATCAATATTTTCTTATTCACAGTTCCTTCAGCGGACCCTCCAATATCCTTCCAATGAATTAAAACACATCGTAAAGGACTTTTCTTTAGAATTCCACCACTTTGTTTTCTTCCAATTTTTCTGATTCACACTTTTAGATTACCCTTCAGATTACACTTACAAAAGGCAGCATGCAGGTATCTTTTTACAGCAACACCAATAAACTATTATTATTACCAAAAATATAGCTAAAATCTCAATAACAACAATCACAGTCAAATTCCACATTCAGTAGGTCAGAAAACCAAAATAAGTAACACGGTACCAAATGAACCTTAAAAGCAAACCTTTTGCCAAGGTTCCCAACGGCAATTAAATGCCACCAAAACAGATCCAACGTATACTTAAGGTGCTAGCCACAAAAGTATACACCAACACTACCCTGCAGAAGCTTACCTTCCGACTTATAGGCAGCTCCAAATGACCGGTCTACCAAACAAACAAACCAAAATAAAGAATATCGTCACTAACAGCGATGGGGTCCTTGTCTGCCTCCGCAGTGATCCGTTGAGTCAAGGAGTCCCTCCGGAAAATCCCGGGGGTACCCTAGTGAGTCCTATTCCCAGCGGGTCCTGCAGCCAGGCAGAGAGGGTGCTCCATCTGGGTCGCCAGACTGATTTAAAGAACGAAGTCAAAATTTCTTCTTAGTGATGAAATATTCTTTATTGACAGCGCTGGATGCACGGGGGATCCTTCCACCTAACGTGCATAACCAAAGTGACAAACTATCTCAGATTTATACAGCAGAACAATGAATATTCAATTAACGCCTATACATATTCATTACCTAAACCCGCCTACAAATGCTTCTTATGCTAATTAGCTTATCAGTCCTTTGCACTTGCGCAGATTCTTCCGAGAATTGTGGGCAGGGGTCTTCGGGACGTGGGCAGTGGTCTTTGGGAGGAAGGCCGTATGTCTTCCTCATAGTATACTTTTCACCCTTTACCTAGACTGTAGCGATTTTGCAAGTTTGCAATGTCCTTATCAGTCTGAGCTAATTTATGTCCTTGTTGTCCATATGTTTCCTGCCCGAGACGGGATGTCTGGCAAGCTTTGTTACTTAGTTTTCACATATCCTTCATCTCTTGGCCCCTGATAGTATATCTTACAGACTCAGACTACTTCTTCCTTGACTAACAGATAATATTGAGTAACTAATCTATTCTATTCTTAGTACCTAGATAATGATTCATGCTATTGTCTAGCTAGCTAATCATCCTTTTATATTTACTAATTGCTTGCTTGTTTCAGTACCTTTGGAGTCAGCCTGTGAGAGCGTTACTGGTGACTGTAACAAGCACAATTTATACTGAAGTCTCTCCTGTGGGAAAATCATAGAATCACAGGATGGTTTGGGTTGGAAGGGACCTTAAAGATCATCTAGTTCCAACCTCCCTACCATGGGCAGGGATGCCACCCACTAGATCAGGTTGCCCAAGGGCTCATCCAACCTGGCCTTGAACATCTCCAGGGATGGGGCATCCACAACCTCTCCGGGCAACCTGTTGCAGTGCCTCACCAAACCCTCTCTCTCTGTGAAGAATTTCAGAGGGTGGTGAGGCATTGGAATGGCGCACAAGCATCAAACATGCCATTGCGAGCCTGAGGGGGCTCACATCTGCCATCAGCTGAGCTTTGCAACTCTGGCCCACGATCCACTTAGTGAGACTCTTTTAATTGGCAGGCAGCTTAGCTGACCCAACTAACTTGTGGAAAACAGACTCCACAATCAACAAGAATATAAAGTAGGTATGTTTATTCAGCGCTGGGCAGCACGGGGGGTAGTCCCACCAAAGTTGTGCACGCCTGATGCGGCAATTTGCCATGGTTATATGCAGCAAAGAGTTAGATATGCATGAAGTTTCACAATGCACCTATACATATTCATATCCCATCCCTGCTTCATATTAAAATTAATTCAAAGAAGTCATTTCCATAAACTCCTCCCATCTGCGCTTTCGCAGTGTATTTTGGTGGTGGTTGTCGGGGGTCGTGGGGATGAAGATCGGTGACTCTTCCTCGTCACCGCTAGTTGACCTCTTGTCTTTGCACAGACTCAGTTGCTCCTGGACTCTTGTCCATCCGCATGACCAGTTTCTGTCAGTTTCTTAAGATAGTCTCACACTCTTATTAGGAGACTGACCTTGGTAAGGGGCCCAAGGCTTCTTGCTTTAGTTAATTTGCACAATGCACTATAGTTAGCAAAGACACTAAGTAGCATCCTAGTTTAATGCTGTCAGCGCCCTATCTCTACTTGATAAGATTCTCCTAACTCCCTCTCTGTTCCCTCTTTTCTAAAAATTTATTAAATTATTTTACTATTTCTACTTTCAATATAGCGTTTCTCTATCTAACTCCCTCTCTCACCACTGGCAGTCCCTGAGCACGCTCGAGGCTCTGACTACGTGGCCTCAGGGACAAGGTATTTGCAGGTGCCCTGTTATGTGACCAAATTTCCTCATTTCAGGGCAACCAAAGGACAGATAGAGGTATTTACGTTTAGTCATTCCCTTATTAAAACCGCCGCTGCCCCCCGCCCAAGGGAACTCAGTTTTCGGCCCCGCCGCTATTTCACCGCCGCCACCCTGCCCGATTGGGCGGCCGTGGGGCCAGGTGACCTTGCAGCGTGACGTCAGCACGTTATCGGGGCGGTGAGGAGGAAGCGGTCAGGAAGGCAAGATGGCGGTGCCGGGTGGTGGGACTGGCGGCGGCGGTGGGGCGCGGCGGGCCTAGGGGCTGGCGGTCGCGGTCGCTGTCGCCGTCTGGGGGCTACAAGGTAACGGTTAAGGTTGAGGGAAGGGGGAGGGGATCTGTCGGCGTTTATGGATCATGGGGAGTGCCGGTTGTTCGCCTGGGGGGGGCTTTTGGAAACCTGCGGTGGAGGGGAGCGGAGCGGGGCGGTGGTGATGCCCCGCCCGGGGCGAGGCAGTGCGTGTGCTTAGCCACTGGGGAGTTCGCTCTGAAATCCAAGTAAATCTTATTTTCTCCAGTACCGAAATCCTTGCTGGGGAGCCCCCAGCTTCTGTTTTGGGGGTTTGGGGGTCAGGTGCTTGGCTTCCTCTTCCCTATGTTGCTCCTGATTTTATATTTCCACTGTATTGTCTTGAATCTTTATGTGCTGAGGAGTCAAAGTCTTCTTTACTCTAGGTGGTAGCTACCCTCCATATCTCTTTATGTTTATTGCTTATTTCTAGATCTTTTCTGCTTAACTGTTCTGCTTTCAAGTTGGGAAGAGGATTATATCTTATACTTTTGAGATGAAGATGTACCATGGATGCATATCCTGGTATAAGAATGGGTTTGTAGTTTTTAACTTCTTCTGTCTTGTGTTCTGGTAGCTTAGTGCTCACTAGGGCTGAAATAGTTAACGCTTTTATGGAGGTAATTAATATAACTCAAGGGCTGTCTTTCTGTTTTTTGATAGTCCCAAATCTGCCATTTTAAGGGGAAGTTAGGATTTTTTTTTTAAAGAAGTAAAAGAAATTATAATGAGTGGAAATAAGTCACTGCTTTATCAAGTGTTCTTATTCATCATATTATTTAAAAAGTCAAGACAAAATTAAAAAAAATGAAGTCTTACATAATTCTTATGATGCTGTTATTGTCTCATTAGAGCATATCTACGTAGGTGGACTCTGGTTCTTGGCTGTGCAACTAACATAGCTGTTGTCTGGGACTCAGTAAAAATGTATTAATGTCAAGTAAAAGTACTTTGAGGTCGATATTTCTAAACAACAAGTATTGTCAAGTTACGGAACAGCTCGGTTGTGACTGGTGTTATAAATTTGGTATCTATGCTAACAACAGAAAGCATCAGCATCTCGGAAACCGTTAAGTGGTCAGGAGGCTTTTGTGGGAGTTTAGAATCTTACTTCATCTTGTGATCAAGAGTATTAAGGAAAAAGAAGAGGTGGTTCTGCAGTCAGTCAGACTTCTTCCTCTCCTTCCTTCCCTGGTCATCCTTGAAGCGTGGGACTTTGTGTCCTAGTGCTGGCACTCCTGCAACAGCTCACTTCCTAGGACTGACCCTGCAGAGTTCTGTCATCTCTGAGTTGCAACAACATTTTTTTTTTCCAAGGGGGAAGGACATTTTTGGCTGCATCTTCTATTTTCTCCCTACAGAACAGTGCTACTTGCATAGTGATGTTACAGGGGAGGGAACAGGGCTGGGAAAGTATGTGTGGTAGCTGCTCAGTAGAGTTGGGCTGATGTATGCCAGGCCTTATGCAGTACAGCGTTAGGTGAGTATCTGTGCTCTGCAGAACAGTGGCGGTGCTGATGCTTAATGACTTCAGGTTTCTGTACACGGAGGTGTGATTTGCAAGTGCCGGTGGTACTTTAGGTCACCGTTGCAATGAGGTGTCTTAAGTCTTTTAGGCAAAACTTTGATTCCAAGGGTAGGAGAAAGCATGTAATCTTTCAACTTTGTTTTTGCTGGCTCATGCTTTTATGCTTTTGTTCTCAAACAAAAATGGAAGTGATTGCATTTTTCTTCTGTAATTTGCTGGATCTGTACTGCAAGCTTGGTACTCCCCCCCCCCCCCGTGAACACACAGTAGAGGAGGAAAGGAATCAGGGAAGAAGTTGCTTCTTCTAGGAGCAGATATTAAAGATAAGTCACGTGAAAGCTGAAATTAAGTTACCTGGAACTTTGAAACAAAAACAATGAAATCTTAAGTATAAGATATACAAATGATTAATGAATAAATGTGAGTTTCTCTAATTAATTGAACTTCAATTTTCAGAATATTTTAGAGAGTATGTTGACCAGCTGATCAGTTGGGAGATTATTTTTTTTAAAGTTTTAGTTGATGGCTAGCCAAAATCTTAATCTTTAAAAATTATCAAAAACATGTGGAAGAGCTCCATCTCCATGGTTTGCATGGTGTCTTGGTGTTCTTATCGTAGAGACAAAAACTTCTAATTAGGAGAACAGGAGTTAGGTTTCTGGACCAGTCCAGCAGACCATCTGATCTAATGCTGTCACACTGGCAGCCAGAGCTGTTTTGCTGGTGCAAAGTACTATAATGCCACAGCAGGCATCACCTTACTCATACTCCTGGTTTTAATTCTATAAGCGTATGGTGACATGTTGCTCCCATAAACTTTAGGGATTGATTATTAAGTCACTATATCATAAGCGTTTGTCATCGCCTTGTTCCTGTTTTTTGAATGTTCTAATAAACTGATCTGTGAGAAAATTAGTTCTACTTATTAGACAGGAACTTCTATCCAGCCTTTTCTGGTATTATGTTTTTAACAGAATTGCTCTCATTTTTTCCTGCCATAAATTCCAGGGCTGAAGCTACAGAATCTTTCCCTAAAGGATCTTTACCAAAAGGCATTACTGTCTATATAAAACTGATCACTGTAACACAAATCAATGACGATGTGAAGAAGGCTTAATGGAGCTGTAACTGAAAAATTCTGGAAGATGTTTCTGAAAACTGTTGCTTAGAGGAAAGGATTATTTACAAACTATAAATACTCTTCTTTTTTGAAAAATTAGGTCTGCTAGGTTGAGCTGTCCTCTCTGTGTTGTCTGCTTGCTCTGATAACAAGGAAGGCATTGCTAATGATCTTGTAGTGTGTACCACTCTGCGATCAATCACTGGGATTGCAGTTGGTTGCTACAAGCCTGAGCTCACAGTTGTGTGTTGTTTTTTTTTTTTTTTTTTGTGTTAACTGCCTAGGTGAGTAATCCTCTCTGGTATGCTAGTGCATTACTTAATGTGTTGACCTTCTGACTTGGTTTGAATACCCTCCGTTTCTGTGTCCCTAATGACCTTTTGCAGCCAGTGTAGTCTTGATTGAGGTCTTCTAAAAGAATCTGAGTAATGCTGTTTTTCAGTCTTTAATCTCTTAAATGATCAGTTATTCCAAATCTTTGCTTGCATGAGCAAAGCATTCTCTTAAATGTTAGGAAATATTCTTTCCTGTACTTGAGAATTTTGAAAGAAGGTCTTCTATGTCCAGACTAAGTTGTGTTTTGTATTCAAAAGGCTAAAAGCTCTTTCCAGCTTCCTTTACGCTTGCAGTGTGTTCACTTCAAACCCAGAAGTGTATCAAAGGAAGAACAGCATATCATTGCTCTGATTTAGATTTCAGTCTTCTCTAGAAGGGAAAGAAGATATGTTTACTGAGGCAATGTGCTACTTTGAACCTTACAGGTTCTAACCAACAGAGTTCAAATTGGAAATTCTTAGACTGTATTCTCAGCTGCATTTTGTCAGAAACATTGACACAGATGTAACATTTTACCTGGGGAAATCACAGAGCAGGAGTCCTATTCAAGAAGTAGTCCATTCTTTGGCTGGAAGATGGTCTTAATGTGAATGTACTTAAGCTACCCTTAAGGGTTACTTAAGCTACTTAGCCAATGGTGGTTGATATTATGGAAACTAGTAACAGAGTAAATGATTCTGCTAGTTGTGAGCTCCCAGTTAGTCTGGTCTGTGTTGCTGGAGATCAATGTTCATCATGACTATCTACTAGGTCATATGAAAGAGTTGACCCTAATGTTTGTATTTGTGCTTCCATGGTTTGACATCTCCAGAGTAGCAGCAGATGAAGTCATGACTAGTGAGATTTATTCCATGAGGTTTGGAGGTCGGATTCCTAAGAGCCTGTGTGTTGCCAGTTGTGCTGTATCAAGCCTAAGTGTTGTGCTTAATCTAGACATCCAGATGTGTTTGTATGTTTGATTTGATTTGCTTCATCAGCTCTGGACTCTAAAATAAAATGCGGTTCTTTGTTTGTAAATGATCTGTGAAGTACCACAGAATGATCTAGGTTGGAAGAGACCTCCAAGATCACCAAGTCCAACCTCTGACCTAACACTAACAAGTCCTCCACTAAACCATATCCCTGAGCTCTACATCTAAACGTCTTAAAAGACCTCCAGGGATGGGGACTCAACCACTTCCCTGGGCAGCTTATTCCAGTGACTAACAACCCGTTCAGTAAAGAAGTTCTTCCTAATATCCAAACTAAACCTCCCCTGGTGCAACTTTAGCCCATTCCCCCTCGTCCTGTCACCAGGCATGTGAAAGAATAGACCAACCCCCACCTCGCTACAGCCTCCCTTCAGGTACCTGTAGAGTGTGAAAAGGTCGCCCCTGAACCTCCTCTTCTCCAGGCTAAACAGTCCCAGCTCCCCCAGCCGCTCCTCATAAGACTTGTTCTCCAGACCCTTCACCAGCTTCGTAGCCCTTCTCTGGACATGCTCAAGCACCTCCATGTCCTTCTTGTAGTGAGGGGCCCAAAACTGAACACAGTACTCGAGGTGCGGCCTCACCAGAGCTGAGTACAGGGGGACAATCACTTCCCTGGACCTGCTGGCCACGCTGTTTCTTATGCAAGCCAGGATGCTGCTGGCCTTCTTGGCCGCCTGAGCACACTGCTGGCTCATATTCAGCCGACTGTCAACCAATACTCCCAGGTCCTTCTCTGCCAGGCAGCTTTCTAACCACACATCTCCCAGCCTGTAGCTCTGGGGTTGTTGTGCCCCAGGTGCAGGACCCGGCACTTGGCCTTGTTGAACTTCATACAGTTGGCCTCGGCCTCAGCCCATCGGTCCAGCCTGTCCAGATCCTCCTGCAGAGCCTTCGAACTGTGATAAATGATTAAGTCCCAAATAGGATTTTTGTGATTTATTAAGCGAATAGAGGCAAGCAAACAGCGCTGGGTGCACCAGGAGTCTCTGCTCTACCAGGATGCACACGTGTTACATCAGGTGTCTGATTTTTATGCTCCTAGACTAATACATATTCATCACTATTCCTAGAAAAGGCGGGGTTATCATAATTAGTTCCTGGAATCCAAACCCTCTCTGGACGCATGTGTATCAGTCTCTGGTGGTCTTTCTGGGGGTCTCTTGTGCTGAAGGCTCGTAGTCTTCCTCCCAGGCTTTGTCCTTCGGTCGTCCTTCAACTCCCCCTTTCTCCTTATTTGGTGGATCTCTTTGCTGGTTATCAGAGGCTTGTGCAGCGTCCCATGCAAAAGTCTCCAGTTTCCTAAAAAAAACTCCTTGGTCCTCTTATCTCCCAGACTAGAGTCTCAATGTTCGCCCTTCAAACCCTCTATCTACACAAATTGCTGGATCGTTCCTTTGCATGATACAAGAACTATGTACACTAATCACTCTGTTTTTCTTAAATAGGAGCTTATATTTCATCATGCGGCCCTAGCATTGTTCCATACTGACACGAATCAAATGAACACATTTCACAATCCCCCATTTCTTTTTTTCATAGTAGTGATTCGTTTTTTTTTTTTATTATTATTATTCAATCGAGTCAATACTTGCCAAATTGGTACCAATTTTGGATCCTCTTTTGTTTTTATTATCATCAGGGAATGGGTTTTCCCTTACCCTGGTTCTGGGTCAACAGGTACCACAGATATTTGCAATCCTTGTATAACCGAGTGTATTAGTCTGGCAAAAGAGGGTATTAAACATGGAATTATGAATTATTAAACAACCCTCCACATATTCCCAATACAACTATCCTGATTCTAGTAAGCCAACCACCACCCATAAAGTCCCTCCATAATTCTCTTAAATTGATTTCATTCCAAGTTTGAACTGGGACATGTGCTATTTTCTTCATTTCTTTTTACAAGTTCATTCACAGCTTTTCCTTCATCATCAATCTCTAAGCAGCAGTTACTTAAGGTTAAATTTTCCACAGACTCCTCCTTCTTGTGCTAGCAAATAATCTAAAGCTAAGCAATTTTGATACAAAGCAGTTCCCATCTTGGTATTTTGTTTTGCAATTAATGCGAGTGCATCTCTGGTTTTATTCACAACTATTTCTACTACAGCTTTGTCCTGGTTTCAGTTAGGACAGTTATTTTCCCTCCTAGTAGCTGGTAGGGTGCTATGTTTTGGCTCAGTATGAGAAGAGTGCTGATAACATGCTGATGTTTTAATTGCTGCAGAGCACTGCTTATACTAAGCCAAGGACTTTTCAGCTCCTCGCTCTGTCCTGCCAGCGGGCAGGCTGGGGGTGCAGCAAGAG
>NW_023309058.1:0-1655 GCF_011077185.1 Oxyura jamaicensis
CATCCCACGGGGCGCTGACCCCCATGGGGCTCCCTGGGGCCATCCCATGGGACACTGACCCCCATGGGGCTCCCCATGGCTGTCCCACGGGGCGCTGAGCCGCGCGGTGCCCGCAGGACCCCGAGGGGCAGCCCAAGAAGGCGGCGATCCGGGACAACGGGGACGGCACCTACACGGTGTCCTACGTGCCCGACCTGCCGGGGCGCTACACCATCACCATCAAGTACGGCGGGGACGAGATCCCCTGCTCGCCCTTCCGCATCCACGCCGTGCCCTCCGGCGACGCCAGCAAGTGCCTCGTCACAGGTGGGCCCTGCCCCACGGCGTGCCCCGCCGCCCCACGGCGTCCCCGCGCTGCCCTATGGCTTCCCCCTGCCACCCCACGCTACCTCCTGCCGCCCCACAGCGTCCCCCCGCTGCCCCATTGTGCCCCGTGCTGCCCCATAGCATCCCTGTGCTGCCCCATAGCACCCCCGTGCTGCCCCGTGGCACCCCCCTGCCGCCCCACGGCGTCCTCCTGCTGCCCCACAGATTCTCCGTGCTGCCCCACCTCGTTCCCTTGCTGCCCCACTGTGCCGTGCGCTGCCCCACACCATCTCCTTGCTGCCCCACGGATTCTCCGCGCTCGCCCCCTTGCTGCCCCGTTGTGCCCCCCGCTGCCCCACGGCATCCCCACGCTGCCCCACGGCGCACCCGTGCTGCCCCCTGCCCCCCCACGGTTTCTCCTCACCGCCCCACCGCTGCCCCACAGATTCCCTGCGCTGCCCCACAGCACCCCGTGCTGCCCCACACCGACCCACAGCGTCCCCCGACCCCTGCCCCACAGCTTCCCTCCGCTGCCCCACGGCTTCCCCACACCATCCCCTCCCTGCCTTGCCCCACGGCTGCCCCCCGTCACCCCCCGCCCCACGGCGTCCGCGGGTGCCCCCCGAGCAGAGCAGGATGTGCCGGCCCCCCGGCCCCCCCCCCGGCCCCCCGCAGCCCCCCGCAGCCCCCCCGTCTCATCCGCTTTTCCCTCGTCTCTCTTTGCAGTATCCATTGGGGGCCACGGACTGGGTAAGTGGGGCCGGGGGGGATGGGGAGCAGGGGGCGAGGGTCTGGGTTTTGGGGGCGGGGGGGGGGGTTGGGGCGGGGAGGGGGGGCGGTGGCAGGGCCAGGGTCCCCGTGACCGTGTCCCACCCCCACAGGTGCCTGCCTGGGCCCCACCATCCAGATCGGGGAGGAGACGGTGATCACGGTGG
Source organism: Oxyura jamaicensis (assembly GCF_011077185.1). Taxonomy (NCBI): domain Eukaryota; kingdom Metazoa; phylum Chordata; class Aves; order Anseriformes; family Anatidae; genus Oxyura; species Oxyura jamaicensis. The sequence goes on from NW_023309058.1 coordinate 1,242, forward strand.
ACGCCAAGGCGGCCGGGCAGGGGAAGGTGACCTGCAAGGTGTCGACGCCCGACGGGGCCGAGCTGGACGTGGACGTGGTGGAGAACCACGACGGCACCTTCGACATCTACTACACCGCCCCCGAGCCCGGCAAATACGTCATCACCATCCGCTTCGGGGGCGAGCACGTCCCCAACAGCCCCTTCCACGTCCTGGTAGGTGGTGGTGGTGGCGGGGGGTGATGTGGGGCTGGGGGTTTTGGGGGGGGTTTGGGGGGCTGCGGGTCTTGGGGGGCACTGTGGGGATGGGAGGTGATGAGGAGCACCATGGGGTAGAGAGTTGGGGGTGTAGTGGGCACCGTTGGGTGAGGAAGTCCTGAGGTGCCATGAGGTAGAGCTGAGGCCACGTTGGGCACCGTGGGTCATGGTGGGCACC
>NW_023309058.1:1665-8808 GCF_011077185.1 Oxyura jamaicensis
AGGTAGAGCTGAGGCCACGTTGGGCACCGTGGGTCATGGTGGGCACCATGGGGCTGGGGGGTTGTGGTGGGCGCCGTGGGGCTGGAGCAGCAAGGGGAGTACCGTGGGGCAGAGCTGGGACCGTGGGGAGTAGCGGTGGGTCAGGAGATCACGATGGGAGCTGTGGGGCAGAGCTGGGGCCGCTCTGGGAACCACGGGGTTGGGAGACCGTGGTGGGCACCGTGGGGTCGTGGTGGGCGCCGTGGGGTTGTGGTGGGCACCATGGGGTTGGGACACCGTGACAAGCACCATGGGGCAGGGCTGAGACCATAGGGGCCACCAAGGGGGTGGGAGATGGTGCTGGGCACTGTGGGGCAGAGCTGGGGCCGTGGTGGCCACCCCGGGGCTGTGGCACTGACGCCGCTCTGCCCCACGGCACCAGGCCACGGAGGAGCCCCCCGCCACCGCCGAGAGCCTTCGTCCCTTCAACCTCGTCATCCCCTTCACCGTGCAGAAGGGCGAGATCACAGGTATGGGGCAGGGAGGGCACGCCGTGGGGCACGCTGTGGGGCGCTGGTGTCCCCCACGGCACCCCGGTGACGCGGTGTCCCCAGGTGAGGTGCGGATGCCCTCGGGGAAGACGGCGCGTCCCAACATCACGGACAACAAGGACGGGACGGTGACGGTGCGCTACGCCCCCACCGAGAAGGGGCTGCACGAGATGGACATCCGCTACGATGGCAACCACATCCCCGGTGAGCACTGGGAGCACTGGGAGGGGGCTGAACCCCGACCCCCGACGCCGTGGCCCCGTGGCCCTGACTGTCCCCGTGTCCCCAGGGAGCCCCCTCCAGTTCTACGTGGATGCCATCAACCCGCGGCACGTCAGCGCCTACGGGCCGGGGCTGAGCCATGGCATGGTCAACAAGCCCTGCACCTTCACCATTGTCACCAAGGACGCTGGGGAGGGTGAGTGAGGGTCCCAGGGGGGTGGGAGGGCTTGGGAGGCTGTGATGGGCAGCATGGGGTTGGGAGATCATGGGGGTCGCCAGGGGGTTGGGAGACTGGGGGGGGCAACTGGAGGTTTGGGAGAGCATGATGGGCACCATAGGGTTGGAAGACCATGCTGGCCATCGTTGGGTTGGAAGATCACGTTGGCCATCGTTGGGTTGGAAGACCACGATGGGCACCATAGGGTTGGAAGAACATGATGGGCACCACTGAGCTGAAAGATCATGTTGGCCACCATTGGGTTAGAAGGTCACGTTGGCCATCATTGGGCTGGAAGACCTCAATGGGCATCGCTGTGTTGGAAGACGGTGGTGGCCACCATTGGGTTGGAAGACCACGATGGGCACCAGGGGTCAGAGAACTGGAGCCATGGTGGCCACCATTGGGTTGGAAGACCACGATGGACATGATGGGGTTGGGAGCTCCTGGTGGCCACCATGATGAACACGGCTTGGCTGGGAGATGGTGGTGGGTGCCACGGTGCTGACCCCTGTCCCGTGCCCCAGGTGGGCTCTCGCTGGCGGTGGAGGGCCCCTCCAAGGCAGAGATCACCTGCAAGGATAACAAGGACGGGACCTGCACCGTGTCCTACCTGCCCACGGCGCCCGGGGACTACAACATCATCGTCCGCTTCGACGACAAGCACATCCCGGGCAGCCCCTTCACCGCCAAGATCACCGGTGAGAGGGGGCTCAAGGAGGCCCTTGGGGGTCCCCTCTGGCCTTGGGGACCGCTGCGTGGCCATGATCACGGGGACGCCTGCGTGGCCTGTGGGAGCCATCGCGTGGCCGTGGGGTCCATTGTCCAGCCCTGGCCACCGGGACCCCATCGTATGGCCACAGGTACCCCACCCACGTGGTCATGGGGACCCTTGAATGGCTGTGGGGATCCCACCATGTGGCTATGGGGACCCCTGCATGGCCACCAGGACCCCACCACATGGCCTTGAGGACCCTGTGTGGTCACAGGAACCCCATCAGGTGGCACTGGGTGCACCTGCATGGCCACCAGGACCCCACCACGCGTCCCCACATGGCCCTGGGGACCCTGCCCCATGGCCTTGAGCACCCCACTCACATGGCCATGGCCACGGGACCCCCGCGCTGCCCCCCCCCTCCCCTTTTGTCCCCCACTGACGGCGCCTCCGCAGGGGACGACTCGATGCGGACGTCCCAGCTGAACGTGGGCACCTCGACGGACGTCTCGCTGAAGATCACGGAGACGGACCTGAGCCTGCTGACCGCCAGCATCCGGGCGCCCTCGGGCAACGAGGAGCCCTGCCTGCTCAAGAGGCTGCCCAACCGCCACATCGGTGCGCGGGGACGTGGGGACGCGGGGACGCGGGGACACCCAGCGGTGGCGGTGGCTGACGGTGGCGTCTCCCCCAGGCATCTCCTTCACGCCCAAGGAGGTGGGCGAGCACGTGGTGAGCGTGAAGAAGAGCGGGCAGCACGTCACCAACAGCCCCTTCAAGATCCTGGTGGGGCAGTCGGAGATCGGGGACGCCAGCCGGGTGAAGGTGTGGGGCAAGGGGCTGGTGGAGGGACACACCTTCGAGGTGGCCGAGTTCATCGTGGACACGCGTAGCGCTGGTGAGACCACGGGCGGGGATGGGGACAGGGCAGGGTCATCGGTGGGATGGTGGTGGCCGAGGGCACGTCGTGGCTGTGGCTAACACGGGATGGGTGGTGGCCGTGGTGGTGGCGTGGCTGAGGCCAGCGTTGGGTGGTGGCCTTGGTGGTGTGGCTGTAGCCAAGGGGCTGATGGGATGGGGCTGTGGTGGTGGCATGATCATGGCCGGGATGGGATGGGTGGTGGCCATGGCATGGCCAAGGGATGGAGGCCATGGTGATGGCATGGTCATGACTGCAATGGGTTGGGTGTTGGCCATGGCATGGCCAAAGGATGGAGGCCATGGTGGTGGCATGGTCGTGGTCAGGATGGGATGGGTAGTGGCCGTGGCATGGCCAAGGACAACCAACGTGGGATGGAGACCGTGGTGATGACATGGCCACAACCAGAATGGGTTGGATGATGGCCATGGCATGGCCAAGGCCAACTTGGGGTGGTGGCCATAGCTGTGACTGTGTTGGGATGGGCTGGTGGCCGTGGTGGTGGCACGGTCCTGGCCAGGACGGGCTGGTGGCCTCGGCACGTCCCCGTCCATGCTGGGGGACGGCCCCAAACACGTCCCCACCCTGCCCAGGCTACGGCGGGCTGGGCCTGTCCATCGAGGGCCCCAGCAAGGTGGACATCAACTGCGAGGACGTGGAGGACGGCACCTGCAAGGTCACCTACTGCCCCACCGAGCCCGGCAACTACATCATCAACATCAAGTTCGCCGACAAGCACGTCCCAGGTGGGCCCGGGGACGGGGCAGGGGCCGGCGTGGTCCCACGTTGGGGGGGGAGGGGGGGTGGCCGGGGCGGGCGCGCTGAGCTGGTGGCCGTCCCCCCCCCCAGGGAGCCCCTTCACGGTGAAGGTGACGGGCGAGGGGCGCATGAAGGAGAGCATCACGCGCCGGCGCCAGGCCCCCTCCATCGCCACCATCGGCAGCACCTGTGACCTCAACCTCAAGATCCCAGGTAGGGCACGCGTCTTCCTCCTCCTCCTCCTCCTCCTCCTGCTCCTGCGCCTCTGCGGCGGGGACGGGGACAGGGACAGGACAAGGACAGGGCAGGGACAGGGCAAGGAGAGGGACAGGACAGGGGCAGGACAGGGATAAGGATGCGTCTCGGCCGCTCCAGCTCTGATTTCCGCCGCCTTCTTCCTTCTCTCCTCGTCCGTCCGTGCATCCGTCCCCGTGTCCGTCCGCGTGTGCCTGTGCCCCTCCGTGCGTGCGTCCCTCCGGGTTTGTCTGTCTGTCCGTGCCCCCACCCACGTGTCCATCTGTCCATGCCCGTGACCGTCCGTGTACCGGCCCGTCTGTGCGTCCATCCGTGCCCATCCATCCCTGCACACCCTCCTCCATCCGTGGAACCATCCATCCACGCATCTGGCCATGTCTCCGTCCTTCTGTGCACCTCTCCATCCATCCATCCATCCATTCATCCATCACTCATCCACCCGTCACCCATTCATGTGTCCATCCATCCATCCGTCTGTCCATCCACATGTCTGTCCATCCATCATCCATCCATGTGTCTGTCCATCCATGCATTCATCATCCATCCCTCCATCCGTGTTTCCCTCCATCCCTCCATCCTTCTGTCCATATTTCCATCCATCCATCATCCATCCATCCACATGTCCATCTATCGTCCATCCATCCATCATCCATCCATCCATCATCCATCCATCCATCATCCATCCATCATCCATCCTTGTTTCCACCCTTCCATCCTTCCGTCCGTCCATCCATGCATCCATCATCCATCCATCCATCCACCGTCCATTAATGTGTCCATCCACCCACCCACCCACCCACCCATCCATGTGTCCGTGTCCATCCACCCATCCTCCATTCATCAATCCATACATTCATCCATCCACCCGCCCACCCATGTTCATCCACCCATCCACGTGCCCATGCATGTGCCCACCCACCCACCCATCCATGTATCCATCATCCATCCACCCACCCATCCACCCACCCACCCACCCACCCACGTGTCCACCCTCCCACCCACCCATCCATGTATCCATCATCCATCCATCCACCCGCCCACCCATGTTCATCCACCCACCCACCCACCCACCCATCCATCCACGCACGTGTCCATGTGTCCTCGTGTCTTCCCATGTGCCACTGTCCCTGTCCCCGTGTCGGCGTCCCCGTGCCGGTGTCCCCGTGTCGATGTCCCCATGTCGGTGTCCCCGTGCCGGTGTCCCTGTGCCGGTGTCCCTGTGCTGGTGTCCCTGTGTCGGTGTCCCCATGCCGATATCCCCGTGTCGGTGTCCCCGTGTCGATGTCCCCGTGCCGGTGTCCCCGTGCCGGTGTCCCCGTGCTGGTGTCCCCGTGCCGGTGTCCCCGTGCCCGCCCGGCGCGCGGCGCCGCAGGGAACTGGTTCCAGATGGTGTCGGCGCAGGAGCGCCTGACGCGCACCTTCACGCGGAGCAGCCACACCTACACGCGCACCGAGCGCACCGAGATCAGCAAGACGCGCGGCGGCGAGACCAAGCGGGAGGTGCGGGTGGAGGAGTCCACGCAGGTCGGCGGCGACCCCTTCCCCAACGTCTTCGGGGACTTCCTGGGCCGCGAGGGCCTGGGCGCCTTTGGCAGCATCGCCCGCGGCCAGGAGGGTGCGTGCGGGGCGTGCGTGTGCCGGGGCGTTGCGTGTGCCTGCCCCAGGGCTTGGTGCACGGGATGGGGGCTGCTTGTGCGAGGGATGGGGGCACGGGGACCTGGGGGCGCGTGCGAGGGCTGGGTGCGCTTGTAGGGGTGGAAATGTGCTTGTGTGAGGGCTGGGTGCGCTTGTAGGGGTGGAAAGGTGCTTGTGCAAGGGCTGGACGTGCTTGTAGGGGTGCAAAAGTGCTTGTGCAAGGGCTGGGGGCGCTGGCATGGGGAAAGGTGTGCAAGGATTTGGTGAACTTGCACGTGGGAGCCCGCTTGCACGGGGGCTGGCCGTGCATTCACACCCGGCAGGGGGGCTGGGTGTACGTGGGAGCTGGCACGAGCCACGGGCGCGCGTTTGCACGCGGGTTTGTGCATGCACACAGCACCCCGTGGGCAGTGTTTGCACAGCACCCGGTGCCCGTGTGGGGCTGGCTGCGCGCTCGCACGGGGGGATTGGGCTTGCACGGGGGGCTGGGGGCGCTTGTGCGGCGCTGCGGGCGGTGCTTGCACGGTGCTTGCACGCTCGCACAGGGGCTGCGTGCCCACGTGGAAATGAGCTGGCACGAGGGGCTGCGCCTGCGCGTGGGAGGGGGCTGGCACGGGGCTGTGGGCCATGCACACGAGCACGAGCTCGCACAGCAGCTCGCTTGCACAAGGGCTGAGCGTGGCTTTGCAGACGGGAGCGTGCTGGCACGGGAGCCGTGTGCTCACCGTGCCCGCCACGGACGCGCTTGGCACGGGGCTGTGCCCCCCAGGGGACCACGCACCTTCCCACGGCAGCTGCGCGTGCCCCTGGCACGAGGGCTGGCTCACGCGGGCCCGGCACGCGCCGTCCCCTGGCACAGGGCATTTGCACGAGGCGGCCCTTGCCCCAGCGCGGCAGCCGGGCCCCGGTGCTCACGAGAGGCGCGCGTGGCCTTGCACGGAGCCCTTGGCGCGGGGGCGGGCGTGCAAGCCCCCAGCACGAGGGCGTGAGCTCACGGCGCGCACGCTTTGGAGGCGCGTGCCGGGCGGGTGCCTCGCACCAGGGCGCGCACACGCCGGGGACGTCTGCTCACGGGCGCGCGCGTGCCCCTCGCACGAGGCCGCGCGCTCAGCAGGCGAGGGGGCACCGGGGGGGGGGGTGCAAACCCTTTGCACCAGCGTGGTGGAGGCTCCCCGGGGCACCTGCAGACCCCTCGCTGCTGGCTGCAACCTCCCTGGGGTGCGCGCGAGCCCCTTGCAAGGGGGTGCACGCTTCTCGGGGTGCACGCAGGCTCTTAGCAGAGGGGTGCAGGGTCTTGGGGCGCACACGGCCCCCTTGCGAAGGGGTGCAGGGTATTGGGGTGCACAGAAAGCCCTTCCCAGGGGGTGAATGCTCTGTGGGGTGCATGTGAACACCTCGGGCATGGGTGCAGGCTCCCTGGGGTGCACGCAAGCCCCTAGCAGATGGGTGCAGGCTTTTTGGGGTGCATGCAGCCCCGTGTAAAGGGGTGCAGGGTATTGGGGTGCACACAAACCTCTTAAATGGGTGCAGGCTCTTTGGGGCACATGCGAACTCTTAGCAAATGGGGGCAGGCTCCTTGGGGTGCACGCAGATCCCTTGTGAAGGGGTGCCGGCTCTTTGGGGTGCATGCAGACTCTTAGCAAAGAGGTGGGTGCAGGCACCTTGGGGTGCACGCAGCCCCCTTGCAAAGGGGTGCAGGCCATTGGGGTGCACGCAGCCCCCTTGGGAATGGGTGCAGGCTTTTTGGGGTGCACGCAGCTCCCTAGCAGATGGGTGCAGGCTCTTTGGGGTGCATTAACCCCCTTGCAAAGGGGTGCAGGCTATTGGGGTGCACGCAAACCCCCTGTGAACGGGTGCATGCTTTTTGGGGTGCACGCAGCCCCCTTGCAAA
>NW_023309059.1:0-2792 GCF_011077185.1 Oxyura jamaicensis
AACGGCCTCGTGGGGCCCGCAAGCAAGCGAGAGGGCGGGGGGGGGGGGGTGGGGGGGGGGGGGCGCCTGTGGCACGGGGCGTCGCACGAGGCCCTTGCACGAGGCCTCGCCTTGCACGAGTCCGTTGCACGAGGCCTTTGCACGAGGCCCTGCGTTGCACAAGGCCAGTGCATAAGTCCATGGCGGGAGGCCGCTGCACGAGGCCCCGTGTTGCACGAGGCCGTTGCACGAGGCCGTTGCACGCAGCCACGCGTTGCACAAGTCCATTGCACGAGAGCCCGTGTTGCACGAGGCCACGTGTTGCACAAGGCCGCCGCGTCTGTGTCTCTCGCACGGCCTTGGGGCACTCTGGAGGGGTTTGCAGCTGCACAACCACTGCACGAGGCCCCACGTTGCATGAGGCCCCACGTTGCACGAGGCCCCACGTTGCACGAGGCTCCACGTTGCACGAGGCCGCCGTTGCACAAGGCTGCTGTCACGTGACGTCGCCGTTGCACGAGGCCCCGTGTTGCACAAGGCCCCCCCTTGTCCGGGCCCTCCCTTCTGCGTCCCTTGCACATCCTCCTTGGAGGTGCTCACGAGGGGGGCACGAGGCCGCACGTTGCACGAGGGCTGAGCATCGCCCGTGGCAGCCATTGCACAATGCTGTGCATTGCACGAGGCCGCCGTTGCACGAGGCCAGGCATTGCACGAGGGGCTGGGTGGCACAAGGCCGTGCTTTGCACAAGGCCATGTGTTGCACGAGGCTGTGCTTGGCACGGGGAGGGGGGTTGTATTGCATGAGGTTGTGCATCGCACGAGGCCACACGCTGCATGAGGCCACACATTGCACAGTGTCGTGCGTTGCACAAGGGCTCCACAGCACACACAAAGTTGTGCATTGCACAGAGCCGTGCATCGCACCAGGCTTCTGTGCACGGCACAGTGTTGTGCACTGCATGACGCCCTTGTTGCAGAGCACCGTGCACTGCACAGCACCGTGCATTGCACGATTCTGTGCATCATGAAAGTGGTCAGTTGCAAAAGGCATCGCACGAGGCTGCGCATTGCACGAGGCCGTGCACTGCACAAGGCTGCGCATCGCACGAGGCTGTGCATTGCATGAGGCTACCACTGCACAACACTGTGCACTGCACCTCCAATGCAGAAGGTTGTGCACCACACAAGCAGTTCATTGCTGAACCCTGTGCGTTGCACAACCCTGTGGATTGCACGAGGCCACCGTTGAAGGACACCGTGCATTGCACAAGTCCTTTCATTGCCATAAGCCGTGCACTGCACAGCCCCGAGCATTGCACGAGTCCTTCGATGCAAAAGGCCATGAGCCGCGCACCGCCAGGCGTTGCACAAGTCTTTCACTGCAAAAGGCCATGCACTGCATAACACTGTGCATCGCACAAGCCCTTCGTTGCAAGAAACCTGTGCATTCCACAAGGTAGTCATTGCAAAACAACAGTGCATTGCACAACGCGGAGCACTGCACAGCTACTTCACTGCAAAAGGCCGTGCATTGCACGAGTGCTTCACAGCACAAGGCTGTGCATCACACAACCCCACACACCACACAGGTCCGTCAATGCAAGAAACTGCACCACGGAAGGCCTTCTTTGCACGAGATTGTGCATGGCACAGCGCTGGGCGTCACACAAAGCCCTCTGTTGCAAAAGGCCACACGTTGCACCAAGTCTTCTTTACAAAATGCTGTGCACTGCACGGCACTGTGCACCGCGCAGTTTACTTCATTGCGGGTCGTGCATGGCACAACGCCGTGCATTGCACAACTGCTTCGCCGCAAAAACCCGTGTGTCGCACACGGTTTTCATTGCAGAAGGCTGGGCAATGTGCAGCGCTGTTCATTGCACAAGTCTTTCGTTACCGACAGTTGTGCATGGCACAAATCCTTCGCTGCCACAGTGCGCGCATCGCACCAGGCCTTCACTGCAAAAGCCTGTGCATTGCACGACGATGTCCATTGCACAATTCCTTCATTGCAAACCCCTGTGCATTGCATGGCACTGTGCACCGCACAAGGCCTTCGTTGCAGAAGCCCGTGCTTCGCACAACGCTGTGCACTGCACAGCTGCTTCACCGCAAAAGCCTGTGCACTGCACAATGCTGTGAGTTGCACAAGTGCTTCATTGGAAAAGCCCGTGCATTGCACAACACTGTGCATAGCACGAGTAGCACACGCCCTTCATTTTAAAGCCGGTGTTTTGCACAACACAGTGCATAATTTCACTGCAAAAGCAAGTGCCTTGTGCAACGCTGTGCATTACACGTCGCGCAGCACTGTGAAGTACAAAGGGCTTCACTGAAGGCTGTGCTTTGCACAACAATGTGCATTGCACAACTCCTTCACTGCAAAAGCCCGTGTGTTGCGCAATGCCATGCATCACACAGCTCCTTCATGGCAATAAGTTGTACATCGCCCAAGTCCTTCACTGCAAAAACCTATGCATTGCACATCACTGTGCATTGCACACAAGTGCTTCTTTGCCAAAGCCTGTGCATTGCACAACACTGTGCATTGCACAAGTGCTTTATTGCAAAAAACAGTACATTGCACAACACCGTGCATCACCCAAGTGTTTCATTGCAAGAAGTCTGCGCGTTGCACAACACCATGCATTGCACAAGTGCTTCATTGCAAAAGTCAGTGCATTGCACAGTGCCGTGCACCGCACAGGTCCTTCATTGCACAAGTACCTCATTGCAAAAGTCGGTGCATTGCACAACACTGTGCATTGCATGAGAACTTCGTTGCAGAAGTCAGTGCATTGCACAGTGCCATG
>NW_023309059.1:2802-7906 GCF_011077185.1 Oxyura jamaicensis
TGCAAAAGTCAGTGCATTGCATAACACTGTGCATTGCATGAGAACTTCATTGCAGAAGTCAGTGCATTACACAGTGCTGTGCACTGCACAGGTCCTTCATTGCAAAAGTCAGTGCGTTGTGCAACACCATACACTGCACAGGTACCTCATTGCAAAAGTTGGTGCATTGCACAACACTGTGCATTGCATGAGAACTTTGTTGCAGAAGTCAGTGCATTGCACAGTGCCGTGCACCGCACAGGTCCTTCATTGCAAAAGCTGGTGCATTGCACAACGCCGTGCACCACACCAGTTTTTCACTGCAAAAAAAGCCTGTGCGTTGCACCTCACCGCGCACTGCACGAAAACTTCATTGCAAAACTCAGTGCGTCGCACAACCCCCTGCACCCCACAAGCGCTTCACTACGACCCCCTGCGCACCTCCCACCCCCGTGCACCGCACAAGCGCTTCGCTGCAAAAAGCTGCGCGTCGCCCACCCCCGCCGCAGCCCTCGGCCCCGACCCCATGCACCGCCCGCCCCCGTGCGCTCCCTGCTCCCTCCATCGCCCCCCTCTCCGCCCATCGCCCCCCACCCAGGACTGGGGGGGGGGGGGGGGGCAATGGGGGGCAGCTTCGGGGCGGGGGCACGGGGCGGGAGGGGGTAGTTTTGGGGTGCGTACGGGGGGGGGAGGGGGGGGTCAGATCTGCGTCTCCTGCACGTTCTCCTTGGAGGGGCTCTTGAAGAGCAGCGGTTCGTGCACGGAGTTGAGCAGCGGGTTCTTGCCGCAGCCCAGCGCCGCCCCGCTGTTGCCGTAGTGGGCGGCGAAGGCGGCGTAGCGGTCGAGGTGGTCGCGCTCCAAGGCCGGCAGCGCCAGCCGGCTGTCCCCGGCCGGCCCCCCCCCGGCGCCCCCCGCCGCCCCCGCCAGCTCGTCCTCCACGTTGACGATCTCCACGGCCCGCGCCGGGCCGCCCCGGTGCTTGTGGCGCTGGTGCTGCTTGCGGAGCTTGTAGAAGGCCACCAGCATGACGGCCGCCATGAAGGTGATGGCCACGAAGCAGCCGATGATGATCTTGGTGGTCTTCAGCACGTCGTCCAGGTCCTGCAAGCCCCCTCCCGCCCCCGCCGCCGCCGCCGTGATGGGGACGGTGAAGGGTTTCCCGGTGGCGCGGGTGGCCGGGGCCGCCGTGGAGCCGCCCGCCGCCTCCCAGCCGGCCGTGGGCGCCGGGGCCGTCTGCGGGGCCGGCTCTTCGCCGCCGGCGTCGGTGGTCTCCACCGTGACGGTGGTGAAGTAGGTGTAGCCGGTGGCGGCGGCGGCGGCGGCGGCGGCGGCGGCGGCGTCGGCGGCCGAGACGTTGAGCGTGGCCGAGGCGGTGGTGTTGCCGGCGGCGTTGGTGACCATGCAGGTGTACTGCCCCGTGTCCTGCACGGTGACGTTGGTGAAGTTGAGCGTGCCGTCGTGCAGGACCGAGATGCGCACCCGGTAGGAGCCGTGGGTCATCAGCGTCCCGTTGGGCGTCAGCCAGTTGACCGAGGTCATGGCGGTGCCGGTGCGGCACTTGAGCTCGGCCGCCATCCCCTCGGTGACGTTGAGGTCGGCGGGCGGCTCCACGATGACGGGAGCGTAGCAGGTGAAGTGGCCGGGCTCCAGCTCGCCCAGGTAGCGTCCCCGCAGGGGCGGCGGGGCGTGACAGCGGGCGCAGCAGCTGGTGTTGCTGGGGACGGTCTCGCGGAGCCACCAGGACAGCCAGAGGACGTCGCAGTCGCAGCGCCAGGGGTTGTGGTGCAGGTGGACCCGCTCCAGGCGGTGCAAGGGGGCGAAGAGGTCGTGGGGCAGCGAGGCCAGCTCGTTGTGCGCCAGGTTGAGCTCCTCCAAGGCCTTGAGGTCGTCGAAGGCGTTGCGCTCCACCGCCGCCACCCTGGCGTGCATCAACCACAGCTTCCTCAAGCTGCTCAGCCCCTGGAAGGAGCCCGGCCGGACGCGGCCCAGGCGGTTCCCCGAGAGCTCCAGCTCCTCCAGGCGCACCAAGGCCGTCAGGTTGGGGATCTCCTTCAGGTTGCACATGCCCAGGTTCAGGTAGCGCAGGTTGACCAAGCCCTCGAACGCCGCCTCCGAGATGTACTCCAAGCGCTTCAGCTCGCCCAGGTCCAAGCGGCGCAAGGAGGGGACGCGGTTGAAGGCGTACGAGGGGATGCTCTCGATGGGGTTGTTGCGCAGCCACAGCTCCCGCAGCTTGGAGAGGTACTCGAAGGCCTGGGTGGGCACGGTGGTGAGGCGGTTGTCGAAGAGCTCCAGCGTGTTGAGGTTGGGCAGGCCGTTGAAGGCGCCCACCTCCACCTTGCGCACCAGGTTGCGGCTCAGCTGCAGGATCTCCAGGTGCCGCAGGTGCTTGAAGGTGTCGGTGCGGATCACCTGGATGTGGTTCTCCTGCAGGTTCAGGTAGCGGGTGTTGACCGAGATGCTCGCTGGCACCTCCAGCAGCTCCCGGCGGGTGCAGATCACCCGGCTGGCCTGATTGCTGCACGAGCAGGCGGCGGGGCAGGAGGTGGGGGCGGCCGCCGGCGCCGCCGGGGCCAGCAGCAGCAGCAGCAGCAGCAGCAGCGCCGGCGCCGGCGGCAGCGGCATCCTAAGGGGCGCTGGCATGGCCAAGGGGCATCCTCCGGCTTCAGGGGCCCGGGTGGTGCTGCAAGGCGAGGGGAGAAGGGTTAGCAGGGGGGCAGCAAGAGGGGGAGCAAAGGGGGAGGAGCGGGGCAGATTGGGGGGGGGTGCTCCGGCGGTGCAATGAGCCATGCACGGGCTGCTCGATGCACCATGCACCATGCATGGGCGATGCAGTGCACCACGTATAAGCAGCTCCACGCAACATTCACCACGCGCGTGCAACGCAACACGTTGTGCACGGGCGGGGTGGGTGCAACGCCTCGTGTATAGGCAGCTCCGTGCAACGTGCGCCGTGCACGGGTGGCGAAACGTGCGGTGCATGGATGCCGCAACGTGTACAAGCAGCTCCATGCAACATCCACCACGCTAGAGCAACGCAACGTCTTAAGCACGGGCATGCTGGATGCAGCGCACCCCGCACGGGCAGCTCGGTGCAACGTGCACAGGCAATGCAACATGTCGTGCACGTGCATGGGTGACGCGAGGCACCACGCACGGGCAGCTCGGCGCAATAGGCACCACGTACGGGGAGGTGCAACACGTCGTGCATGGGCACGACTGATGCAACGCACGGTGCATGGGCAGCTACGTGCAAGGTGCATTGTGCGTGGTCGGTGCAACGGATTGTGCACGGGCATTGGTCAACGCAACACACCACACACAGGCAGCCCGGTGCAATAAGCACCATGCACAGGCGACGCAACCTGGGTCGTGCATGGGCACAGTCAATATAAAGTAATGCATCGTGCATGGGCAGCTTGGTGCAATATGCACTGTGCATGTGCAACGCAGCACGTCGTGCACGGGCACGGTCGATGCAACGCATCATGCACGGGCAGCTCGCTGCATTTTGCAGGGGCAATGCAACGTGTTGTGCACGGGCAGGATTGATGCAATGCACCGTGCACAGGCCATGCAAGGCGTCTTGCACGGGCAGGGCGATGCAGCGTGCGCAGGCACCTTGCTGCAATACGCACCAGGAAGAAACAGTGAAATGCATCGTGGATGTGCAGGGGCAGGGTGATGCGCCGTGCACGGGCAGCGCGGTGCAAACATGCACCAGGCACAGGCCATGCAACGCACAGCGCGTGTGCAGCGAAAAAGCAGCGCGCCAGCCACGGGCAATGCAACGCGCTGTGCGTGGGCAAGGCCATGCAATGCACCGTGCACGGGCACCTTGGCGCAAAACGCACGGTGCATGGGCGACGCGATGCATCGTGCACATGCATGGCCAACCCAAAGCAATGTTCACGGGCGCTTTGATGCAAAATGCACCGTGCGAGGGCTGTGCACTGCATCGGACGCGTGTAAAGGCAATGAAATGCGCGGTGCATGGGCAGCTCGGTGCAACGTGCACCGTGCAAGGGCCGTGCGATGCATCGCACACGCGTGCAAGCAACGCGACTGCACTTTGCACAGCCGTGGCAGTGCAAGGTGGGCCATGCAGTGGTCGTTCAATGCGCATTGCGTGCGTCGTGGGTGCAAGCCCCGTGCCCCCCCAGCAGCACCCAGCACCATGGAGCACCCGTGGGTGGCTCCTGGCACTGCACGCGTGTGCATGCACATCCCTGCATACACCCGAGGGTCTGCAGCTGCACGCACACAACCGTACTCATTGCACAAGCGTGCACACCCATGCACACGCATCCAGGGGTGTGCGAGCAGACGTGCAGGCACACACGTGTGCAACCCCCTCCCCGTACACCTCCTCCTCATCCTCGCACGTATCTGGGCGTGTGCACACGCATGTGCAACGCCACCCCGGCCCCAAACGCTCGCCCAGCCTGGAACACATCCGTGTGCACACCCAGCCACGCGCACCTCCTTGCACACGTCCCGGTGCAGGCGCATGTGCAACCCCCATTGCTGCACGTGCACACCCATCTACGCGCATGCGCACGCCGGTGCGGCACCTGAACACATGTGCACACACCTCCCTGCCCGCCCACCCTTGTGTTTGCACGCTTGTGCCCACACACATCCGCGTGTGCAACTCCATCCTTGCACAAATGAACGCGCTCTCCTCGGTGCAGGCAAACACACGTGTGCAACCCTCTCCTTGCACACCCCCGCGTGCCCACGGGCGTGCACGGGCGTGCAACCCCGCTGCGGCCCAAATGCATGCAGGTACCCGCGTGCAAGCACGCACGTGTGGTGCAACCCCATCCCTTCACACGCTGGCGTGCAAACGCCCCCCCCCCCCCCCGTGCACGCGCCCGTGCACGCGCCCGCACGCATGCACACACGCGTGCAACCCCGCCCCCACACCCCTCGCCACGTGCACGCACCTCCCTGCCCACACCCACGTGTGCACGCACGCCTGGGCCCTCCCAATCCCATATATCCACGCTCACATCCACCTGCGTGCACACGCGCGTGCAAACCCCGCCCCTGCGCACGCCCACGCGCGCGATCGCCACACCCCCGCGTGCCCACGGGCGTGCACGGGCGTGCAACCCCGCTG
>NW_023309060.1:0-1818 GCF_011077185.1 Oxyura jamaicensis
TGAAACAAGCAAGCAATTAGTAAATATAAAAGGATGATTAGCTAGCTAGGCAGTAGGATGAATCATTACCTAGGTATTAAGAATAGAATAGATTAGTTACTCAATATTATCTGTTAGTCAAGGAAGAAGTAGTCTGAGTCTGTAAGATATACTATCAGGAGCCAAGAGGTGAAGAACAGGTGAAAACTAAGTAACAAAAACTTGCCAGACATCCCGTCTCAGGCAGGAAACAGATGGACAACAAGGACACAAATTAGCTCAGACTGATAAGGACATTGCAAACTTGCAAGATCACTACATTCCAGATAAAGGATACTATGAGGAAGACATACGGCCTTCCTCCCAAAGACCACTGCCCATGTCCTTAAGACCCCTGCCACAATTCTTGGAAGAATCTGCGCAAGTGCAAAGGACTGATAAGCTAATTAGCATAAGAAGCGTGAGTAGGCGGGTTTACGTAATGAATATGTATAGGCGTTAATTGAATATTCGTAGTTCTGCTGTATAAATAGGAGATAGTTTGTCACTTTGGGTATGCACGTTAGGTGGAAGGATCCCCCGTGCATCCAGCGCTGTCAATAAAGAATACTTCGTCACTAAGAAGAAATTTTGACTTCGTTCTTTAAAACAATAGAACCAAATCTGAAATATTTTATAAACAGATGAGCCAAACCTTTACTATGTTTAGTTAGATAGAAGGAAGTCTAGAAGCTTTGTATCTCTAGCGTCACCTTACCCTCTAATTAGTCAGCCTTATCTATAAGACCATACAGAACTCTATCCCAGGATGGGGGAGGAGGTCAAGATAACCCAGGCCTGGAGGATGTGTCTGAAAAAGAATAGGTGAGGAACTCATGGTATGAATAGGTCCTTGGATATGTAAATGACTAATCTTAGAATGCATGCCTAAATTGACTATCGATGACCACCAGAAGACCCAGAAAGACCACCAGTAGAAACAAATGCACATGCATCAGGTACATTTACATATTTTAATGAATACCACGAAATGGCATAAATATGTTGATTCTTTCTTGGAAATCTAATGAATATGTGTATTCTTATTGTATATAACCCCTGTAGCTAGAACAATTCAATAGGTGGAGTGATCCCCTGTGTGTCTGGCACCGCAATTAAAGAATGCCTGCTTTCTAAAACTCCAAAGTGAGTCTTAGAGAGTTTCTTTGATTGACTTTTACGGTAACAGTATGGTCCATGCAATGAAATATTTCTGACTGACTTACCTCAGTACTAACTGCTTCATCTGAGGGATTGATCAGGACTACAGTTTCTAAGACATTACTTCTATGGTGAAGAATTTTCTGACCTGCAAGCACAGAGAGAAAAAAATAAATAAATTAAATAAATTAAACCAGCCATCCAGCATGGTTTAAACCAGCACTTTCCATGAACTAGCTATATGTCCCACCATTCAGTAGCTCTCTGGTAACCAAGAGCATCACACACTGGCCACATCAGCTGAACTAGCTCATGTCTTCAGAAATACGATATCATGTTGTCCTGTAATGGAACAAACTCTCCCTTGGAAAAGAAGAGGCATTGTCTATGTTTAAATAAACATCCCTGTAATCAAGTATCACTTATGTAGTACAGGACCAAAAAAAAATGTTTATCATTTAACCTAGGCTCCTTTTGATCAGGGACAAAATACTCCTTCTGTAACAAACAATAGAAAGTTGGAAAGAGAAAGTAGCCTTAAGTTGTCCTTAGGTGACATGTGACAATATATGGATTAAAAAGGGTTAGGGTACTGTTGTGGTTTAACCCGGCTGGCAGCTAAACACCACACAGCCGTTC
>NW_023309061.1:0-11650 GCF_011077185.1 Oxyura jamaicensis
CGAACGGCTGTGTGGTGTTTAGCTGCCAGTCGGGTTAAACCACAACAACCAGCTATACATTTATTATCCTCTGACTTTTAGCTATCAGGAAGAGACAGGAAGAATCTGAGAGACAAATTGTTTAAAAACTCACTGTGCTCTGGTCTCATTACATACCCATATTTCAGGATGGAATCAATGTTTGATCTTTGTACCCTATTCTGCTATTCTGTTTTGAGAAAATTTAACATTAATCTGTGCAGTTCATTGTGAATCAAAAAATGTTTTTGCAGCAGAAGGAATTTGGTTTAGTTACGAAGTGAATGCTGCTGAAATTAATCAGCCTGTCTGGTATTTGAAGCAGGTCTGGCTACTAAGACTGCCTCACTTATGACTGAAACAAATAACTTTTCACTACAAGTGACATCTTTAAGCAGAGGTGAGCGTAAGCCAGTAGTTTTGGGTTTGTATCTAAAATAGTCCAATTTTGGGACATCTAATTTCAGAAGTCAAAAGGATTTGTCTTTTAAATTATCTGTGAATGTGAAAGATGTTTTTTAGTTGAATTTTTAGTAGAGTGAAGGTCCTTGAACATTATATGTTTGCTAGTATGTTTTGCAGAGTGTTCGCGTGTCTGTAGGCAGTAATGCTGCTACAAATATGAACAGGTGCACAAATTATCATGATCAAACTGTTGTGGTCTAAATTTAGCTATAAAAAGATGTTTTATAACTTTGTATTAGATACCTACTAGTCAAGTTTTGTTGTATTCATCCTTGTTGCTTATCAGTATTATGATATGGGAAACTAATTTTAAAATTATGTTGGACTAATACACTCCTATGGCTTTAGAAGATGATAAAGTCTACTGGAAGGGGTAATGAGAAATACTTTTGTTTATGTACTTCTTATTTGAAAGGAGTCTAGAGAGCTCATCGATTATCTCCTGTGAAAATTTTCTCAATAAAAATATCTGCAGGACTTCATGTAACTAAAGTTGAGAAACAGCACGTTCTGAAAGGATGTCAAATTCTATATAACGTCTAGTGATAAAGATTAACTTTGAATGTCTATATATTAATTTGTGAGTTTCTCTCTTGTACTTAGATGCAGAGTCCTGACACATTATCAGCTATGTCAAACTCTAGAGCAATGCAAGCTTTGCTACAGATTCAGCAAGGCTTGCAGACACTGGCAACAGAAGCACCTGGACTTATACCAGGGTAAGAATTGATCATACAAATTTATACAAAAACTTTTTTCTTCTGTTTATTTTTTTCTTTTTGTCTTTTTTATAAAATGTGTAGAGGTTTATCCAGTTTTAGAGACCTTTCCTCTTGCATTTTTTAGTTTCACTAAGCTTGTTTTAGAATCTGTCACACTTCTGTTTGCAATGCACTTTCTAGCAATGATGGCTATGGTCTTTGTCTTGGTGCTTTACTTTAGTTGTCATACACTCTTTATTTGACAAGATTTTTACTCAGTAATTGGATATGATGGGAAGAGACATTACAAGTAAGCTATTTTCGATATTTTTGATGTATTTCTCTGTCACTTGTGCAGATTTAATCCTGGTTTAGGTGGATTTGGAAGCACTGGAGTTCCTACAGGCTCCACTGTACCTAGTTCTGTTCCCAGTGAAAATACTAGTCTAGCATCAGGGGCCATTGAACCTGGTCACCAGCAGTTTGTCCAGCAAATGTTGCAGGCGCTTGTTGGTGCAAATGTTCAGGTAAGTAGATTACTATATTCTAGTGTGTGTGTTTTTGGGGTGTGGGGTGTTTGTTGTTGTTGGTTGGTTGGTTTTGGTTTTAATCCCTCCTCTGTGTGCACCACCATAATACTTCTGGTCAAAGGAGAACAGAGGAAGTTTAAAAGTGGTGTTGTAGCTGTGCAAATAAATGCTGGAAAAAATATCAAATTTGAGTAAAAATGTCCTCTGAACGGTTGATTGTTGTACACTTACCTTCATACCCTTGAGTTTCTGAAATGCCTGGAAAGAAGCAGATTAAGGTGTTAAGGGAAGACTGGTTCACTGATGAGTGAAACGTGGGCTCAGACAAGAAAGTAATGTAAGTGTACCGAACGCCATTATCTCGGTGCTTTATATCTATGTTTCTGGTTGTTACTCCGTAGCTGTGACAGCCTCTGTCACACTCTTCAGAATAGCCACACTTGGGTTATTTGGGGTCTGAATTTGTAGCTTGCTTCCCTGACATCCTGCAGGTCCAGACTGCACAGTGTACATTGTGTAATGTACCAAGTGGAGTTCAGGCTTTCCAGAGAACTCCAGAAGTTGACCAAAGGTGACAGCTTTGCAGGTAGTTGTAAGGTGATGAGTAAGACTAGTTTTAAAGAGGGCATTCCCATAACAATGGAATAGTATCTCAAGAGTGCTGTCTGTGTGAAACAGCACCATTAGTTACACTGTGGTACATATCCAGTGTAATGGTAGACTGCTGGTGAAACATTCCTGCTCTTGCCTCCTCTGTTGCCTTAGGCTGAAGTTTTTATAACTAGAATTTTGGTAAATTTAGTCAATAAATAATTGGAGCATTAAAGAGGTAATTTTTATGTCAAGAAAAATAAAATAGCATACAGCATTCACTGTTGCCAACACTGAAATCACCAAAATCCTACTGTCACTAGATTGTCACTGGTTTAATTTTAAAACAAACAAACAAAACCTGCACATGTCTTTAAGAAACCGTTCTCAGGATATAAATTTGCCAGACCTAATTTTTGTTCCTCTTCTGTCAAACAAGTAGATGTCCTTATAGTTCAAAAATGTCATGTAAGTATAGATACTCTTAAAATTTGAAGCTAGTCTGATTTGTTCAATCAATATTCAGTTGTGAATTGAATTTGTCATAGTCTAGCTTGGGGAACTTGAGAAAGATGCATTCAGAAATTGTTATTAAAGATGAGGAGTACTTTGTCAAATGTGTATTATGCTTTTGAGGAATACTTTGTCAAATGTATATTATGCTTTTATAGCTTTAAATTTTTCTTCTTAACAGTTACAAAATCCAGAAGTTAGATTTCAGCAACAACTGGAACAGCTGAATGCAATGGGCTTTTTGAACCATGAAGCAAACTTACAAGCTCTAATAGCAACAGGAGGAGATATCAGTGCAGCTATTGAAAGGCTGCTTGGCTCTCAGCCTTCATAGCAGCATTTCTTTAACTTGAAAAAAATTAATTTATTTTTGATAACTGCTCTTAAATCTTTAAAATAGTTGCTTTATTTCATTCTGACTCTTGGGATTTTCTTGTTAGAACTAAAATCAGTTATGTATTTTTAAGGTAAAATGCAGCAGTTTTCTTCAAATGGGGAATTGATGCGTTTTCACTTGGTTGTTGCATGCATCACTTTTTTTCTGCATTATTTGTTAATTTTTCAAACTATCAGCTTTCATGATTGGTTGAGCAGGTTTTGTTTGACTTGCATCTGTCAATTTTTTTTTAGTACTAAACCATTAGTCTTCAGTAGTAATTTATGCAGGATACAAATTAAAAAGGAAACGATTGAAGCTATAATTTGTGGATACCAATGCTGATTATGATGATTACAGCATGTATTTTTTACTAGCAAAATGCTGCAAGATTTATACCACTTGAGTACCATTTTTGCTTTTATTTGTGTAAAGTATAAATATAACATATACAATGGATACAGCTCATTTCTAGAAATTTACATATTGCGATAGAATGGAATTATAAATAACCAAAAAAGGCCAGGGGAAAAAAAGGTTGTAAGACATGGTTTTCAGTGTAGAATCTTCCAGCATCTTGGTAAACATCTCAGAAAAAATGCTTGGGCAAGTTCGTTTAAAATGTACTAGAATTGCTGTTCTAGTATATTTTTACTTATGTTCTAGTTATATCTTTACATCTAACTGTAAAGAAACTTGCATTGTAACATTGTCTCATTGAAAAATTGTTACAGATTAAATTACCTTTCTGCAAATTAAAGGAGAACTGCCTTTTACTCTGAAACTGCTTCTGTTTTTTTTTTTTTTTTTACTTTTTCCACTGAGATTCTAAAGTATTATGATTTGTAACTGGAAACATTACTTTGAACCACTGTCATGTGATATTCTAATTCCTTCTAACCACCACGTGAAAAATACTGTACATCTTCCTAATTTTTATTTGTAGTTACCTCTTGCGCACAGGTAATAAGTGAATTTAAAAGTATTTAAGCATATTGTTTTGATGTGTGCAATTGGTGATTATCTGGCATTCAAGGTGACTGATCAGCTTAATATAGTTGTCATTTGAGTGTTAGCTCTGGGAATATTTACAGACTTTGGGCTGAAATTAGCAAGCAATACTTGGTGTATGAATTGGAGGGCAGAGAAGAATATGATATTGAAGACTATTTTTTTAGATAAAGTGGAGGTAGTGAAATAAAGCATTCTGTTGTGTGTTACTGAAATGGATTTGTTTTTTATTGGTCTTTTGTGTCAGTGTAATTGTGAGCATTCTGATTTAATTACTGTATTGCATTAAACACTTAATCTGAACAAACTTTTCGGTACAAATATAAATCCAGTTTGCTCTAAAAAACATTGTCTGCAAATTGTTTAAATTTACTGGTCTTTGGCTCAAAGTTGTTAATAAGTGAAATGAAGTATTAGTTTTAACTAATAACTGAAGTATTACAATGGTAAACTATTGTTCCTTTATATTCTAATGGAATATAAAGGAGGGTGTTAAGCACGCTTTCTTCTCTAAACAGTGAAGTTATTAAAACTCTTGGCAAAGCCAAGCATGCAGATTTTTCAGGAAGTAATCATGTTGTATTCTTCTCTCAGAAGTTTGTCTGTCCAGTAACCTTGTTTCTTCAGCAATAAATTAATTGATCAAATGTTGCTGATGTTCTTTTGGGTAAAGTTTAAAAAAAAATCTCAGTTGTCAGGCCTCTGGATCAAAGTCTCATACATACAGCAACAAAGAGTATTAAACACACAACTGAATTAAAATAGAATCTCCTGGTGATTAGAGTTTTATATAGTTAAAGCCTTTTAAAATACTTAGTTCGGGTGGGAATTTATTACTTTTGTTTCTTAGCCAATGATAGTAAACCTGCAAGTGACCAGACCTTCACTGTGCCTTCTTTTTGGGTAGGTAGCTTTCATTGTACTGGGTACAAGGCTGTGATACAGAAGTAATAGCAAGTAGTTTCTGTAGATAAATCACAATTTTTTCACAGTTACACTTAAGATCTTAAAAGTAACTAATCTGACTTGACCTTATAGTATGCCTTATAGGAACTTTGCTTTAAAAAAGTGAGATCTCCAGTCATTCAGAAGGCATATCCTTATAAAAATATAATCTGTAACTTACAAAAAGGCCACTGTCAAATTGAAAGGACAAGGCTGAGATATGGGAGTGATTTTTGCCAAGCTTTATTATGATACTAAAACACTTAATCTGATGATATACATGAACATTCTTTTGAGACAATATCTAGTTCGCCTATGCAATTAAAACAGATATGCTATTTTAAGTGAAATTGTTAGAATTTAAGAAAAAAAGTGGTTTAACAGAAATTGTACGATGAACCCTTGAGCTAAGTTTACTTCTTGTACAATCAATGTTTAACTGTCACTAATTTAACTATGTACCAATTGTCAACTAGTAATGACAATTAGTAATTGAGTAGTGGTAAAACATTGAAACATCATTAGTATGGGAGGAATTTTGGTTTTGTTGAAAAAGACTTTCACTGTTAAAAGTGGCATTAGGTAGAATATGGTTTGTAGTAGGAGTAAAATTTTATTATGTCTTTAATAATAAATGATACATCACACTTGTTGGTTTAATGGCATAATAGAGTAAGCAATCATGAAGATTCTATCTCCTGCCCCTGTCACACTAGGCTTTTAGGTGCTCACTTTTGAAAATGTCTGATTTCTTTTTGGGTATGAGGGCTTGAAATTTAATATTACTGCTTGGTAGTCTCTCATGCAGCTGCTTTCCTATCACTGTGTAGTTTCCTGAATTATTTAGTTTTCTTGTGTCTGAAAAAAAGCAAGCATAAACTTGCATTTAATAGTGGACATTTTAGAAAAGCTCTTTGCTTGTAAAATTGTGTATTGAGAAAATTATGAAGACTTCATTAAAAGCAAAGGTACCACAAGAGGGTGCCATTTCTTTAATTTAATTTACTAAATGTAACAATTTTGTTGTTGTTGTTATTACCATTATAGAACAATTTTCCCCTGGCATTCAAGAAGGCCCTCACAATTTTGCATCACTGATGTTTCAGAAGGAGGTATTTCCCTCTTGCTTGGTATCATACACCAATGGTTTATTCATTAAATTGTGCAATGCTGCTTTACGTGATATACTGGCTTATCTGAACTTCCAACCATTAATAAAAGATTCTTTTTTATTAAGAATTCTACTGGGTCTGGATAGGATCAAGTTCTGAAGTTAACTATCTTCAAAGCACAGCATGCTGCTGTACTTTACATTTGTGGCTAAAACAGTTGTTGATATCACCAGATAACAGTTTTGGCTACTGCTGAACAGTGCTTGCACGGTGTCAAGGACTTTGTTCTCTCTCTTCTGCCCTCTCAAAGCGAGTAGGGTGGGGGTAGGCAAGAGGTTAGGAGGGGTCATAGCCAAGACAGCTGACTAAAACAGGACAAAGGCATGTTCCATACCGTATGACATTGTGCTCAGCAATAAAAGCTTAGGGAAAGGGGGGGACAGACATTAGTGGCTATGGTATTTGTCTTCTTGCTATGTGTGCTGAGGTCCTGCTTCCTCTGAAGTGGCTGGGCATCTGCTTGCTAGTGGGAAGTAGTGAATGAATTACTTCCTCCATCACAGTACAAAACATCTGGTAACTGTTATATTCCTGTAGCCTGTTTTTTTTCCCCATCTGTAATAGTAGCTAAAGTCAGATGCTAAAAAAGAAAATGCAAGTCTTTACCGCTGCAATAATCCTGATATTTCTAAATATGACCAATACATCCTAGTAATCCCAGCATATTTTGTAACTACTGAAATTTGTAAAAGTCATCAGTATGTGTTGTTATAACGACAAGTCTTTGCACATGTAAGCTAAATGCAGACAATTTAATTAAGGCTTTTAGTTGCATGCTGTTTTTTCTTCTTTTCTATTCAGGTTTGTACACAATAAAACATGCATGTTGAGGAACAAACAGGATTTTTTTGTTTGTTTTTCAATAAATTATTTTGTAATTAAGTTAAAAGTACTCAATAGCATTGTGGTTTGATGTTATTCAGATGTCATTAGCATGTGATCTGTAACTGTATTCAAGAGCTTATTTCCGATGTAAAAATCAGGTGGATGGAGTCATATTGCAGTGATTGCTTCAAACTTCACTGTGCTGGTATGGGGGAGGACGGATATGGCAGTAGTATAGATACCACTGATACACAAAAAGTAACGGGTGCCATGCCCCCAGCTTCAGTTGGAAGTCCTGTCTTCTCCCAAAAGCCTCATGGGCCATTTGCCCTTGCTGTTCCCTCTTCTGGGCACATCCTCTGGTTTGATTAGCTGCCAGGACCAGCCGCCCCCCTCTGGTTTACCTTAGAACTACATCAGACCTGGAAGGACTTTCCCCTATGTACACAAGGGGACAATGTTTTTGTTTGGGCATCGTTTTGTGACAGGGCTTCACCATTTTATGGCAGGGAGCTGCCATTTTGTCAAACATTATAGTGTTTATGATTAGCTAATGGCTATTTCTTGAAACCAACATACCCATGTGTTCTCAGGCAGCCCTGTGACTGGCTGCCTACTTTCTTTGGACTCAGGTATATACTTCTATGTATATATTTTTATATAAAGGAGTATGCAAATATGTATAATTTATTTTATATGTATGTATCTCTAAATATGTATATATTTTATATATACATACATTTATAAAGTAGTAGAAATTACATAGCCATAAAAGCATAGGTATAAAATGGATAAAACATTGTTTCAGAAGAACTAATGGAATGAATAATTGAAGTTTAAATGTCAATAGAAAGTAATTAAAAGCAAAAGGTCAGGTTGGTGTACTTCACTTTATCAAACTGTAGAACAAGCCCTGACATGTCTGGGGTGGGGGGAACTTCCGTGTATCAGAGAGGAGCCAAAGTGTGTGTGTGTGGGGGGGGGGGGGGCAGGCACAGACTTCTGCTAGAAGGTCCCCTAAACCTTTGCACTTTCCACCCAAATCCTTTCACATGCAAAGAAAAGCCTAATCCTGTGAAATGGAGTGAGGCCCCTGCATTTGGACCCAGCCCAACAGGACAGCCAAGCAGTATTACGAGGACAAACTTTGGGCTTTGGAATGTGCTGCAAGACACAGGTAATGCTGTCTGTGAACACAGAAAAACAGAACAGAATGTTGACATCAGAACGTGTGTGGGAACGTATGAGGAGGGGCTGAAGTCACTTGGAGTGCTCAGCGTGGAGAAGAGTAGACAGTGATGAGGTCTCCCCTCAGACTCCAACTTCCACACAAGGGGGGTGGAGAGGCAGGCGATGATCTCTTTGGTGACCAGCGATAGGAGCTGAGGGAACAGCTTGAAGCTGTGACAGGAGATTCAGAAGATCAGTAAAAGGTTCTTCACCAAGAGGGTGGTTGGGTACTGGAACAGGCTCCCCGCAGCTCCCTGCAGAAGTGGTCAGAGTACTGAGCCTGCCAGAGTTCAAGAAGTGTTTGGACAGCACTCTCAGACGCATGATCTGATTTTTTTTCTAGTGGTTCTTTGGGGACCCAAGAGTTGGACTCGATGATCGTTGTGGGTCCCTTCCAACTCACATGTTCTATGTGGCGGGTACGCTCTGCTCCTGTATGGTATGATGGGTATGCTCTGTTCCTGTATTTGGCATAAGTCCTGCTCAGGCTTCTGAGCCACAGCAGGCCTCAATGTGATAGCTCCTTGAACTGGACAGCTTGTTAGCAACAGGGCCCCTATTATTAGTCTGTGTTCCATAACCTGGATTATAAAAAATGTAGAACTAGCATCATATACTGTGTAAAAATTATATACTGTGTAAAATATACAGGAATAAAATAAGGAACTTGTATGTGGTAACCAACATGCTTTGGGGAACTGAGCCAAACTGGCAAGACAAAGGAAGGCACTGATGTCCTGAAGGTGAACTTTCCTCATTACAATACTAAATACACACCTGCAGGTCAAAGTGACCCCAGCCCAGGTGAGGACCCTTCCCATGAGCATGTGTAGATGTGCTAGATAAGACTGTGCAAGTAAAATGACTAGTAAATTGCTAACCAGTTCAAATTTAGTGGCATGTACTAATATAGAATCTGGAATCATTCAGGTTGGAAAAGACCTCTAAGATCACCTAGTCCAACCTTTAACCTAGTACGGACAAGTCTACCACTAACTCATGCTACTAAGTTCTACATCTACAGGTTTCTTAAAGACCTCCAGGGATGGTGACTCAACCACTTCCCTGGGCAGCCTATTCCAATGCTGCACAACCCTTTCAGTAAAGACATTTCTCCTAATATCCAACCTAAACCTCCCCTGACGCAACTTGAGGCCATTTCGCCTCATCTTATCACTGGGTGCTTGGGAGAAGAGACTGATCCACACCTTGCTACAACCTTCTTTAAGATAATTGTAAAATACAATAAGGTCTTGTCTCAGTCTCCTTTTCTCTAGGCTAAACAACTCCAGCTCCCTCAGCCAATCCTCGTAAGACTTGTTCTCCAGACCCTTCACCAGCTTTGTAGCCCTTCTCTTGGACAGGCTCCAGGGCCTCGATGTTCTTCTTGTAGCGAGGGGCCCAAAAGAGAACACAGTACTTGAGGTGCAGCCTCACCAGAGCCGAGTACAGGGGGACAATCACCTCCCTGGTCCTGCTGGCTACAATATTGCTGATGCAAGCCAGGATGCTGTTAGCCTTCTTGGCCACGTGGGCATACTGCTGGCTCACGTTCAGGCAAACGTTGACCAACACCCTCAGATCCTTTTCCTCTGCACAGCTTTCCAGCCACTCTGCCCCAAGCCTGTAGCGTTGCATGGGGTTGTTGTGACGAAGATACAGGACCCAGCACTTAGCCATGTTGAACCTCATCCCATTGGCTTCTGCCCATTGATCCAACCTATCCAGGTCCCTCCTACCTTCCTACCCTCTGGCAGATCGATACTTCCCCCCAACTTGGTGTTGTCTGCAGATTTACTGAGGGTGCACTCTATTCCCTCATCCAAATCATCAATAAAGATATTAAAGAGGATGGGCCCCGCCACCACCAACCCCTGGGGAACACCACTCACGACTGGTCACCAGCTGAATTTCACTCCATTCACCACCACACTCTGGGCCCAGCCGTCCAGACAGTTTTTAACCCAGCAAAGTATGTACCTTTTGAAGCCATGGGCTGCCAGATTCTCCAGGAAAATACTGGGAGATAATGTCAAAAGCTTTGCTGAAGTCTTCAGTACAACAGCCTTTCCCTCATCCACCAGGCGGGTCACCTGGTCATACAAGGAGATGAGGTTGGTCAGGCAGGAATTGCCTTTCATAAACCCATGCTGGCTGGGCCTGATCCCCTGGATGTCCTTCACATGCTGTATGACAGCACTCAAGATGATTTGTTCCATAACCTTCCCTGGCACCACGGTCAAGCTGATAGGCCTGAAGTTTCATGGATCCTCCTCGTGACCCTTCTTATAAATGGCATCACATCAGCAAGTCTCCAGTCATCTGTTACCTCTCCCTGGATGACCACAATCACTGATAGATGATGGAAAGTGGCACAGCAATCACATCCACCAACTCCTTCAGCCCATTTGGGTGGATCCCATCTGGCCCCATGGACTTGTGACAGTCCAGGTGGACCAGCAGGTCTCTAACTGTTTCCACCTGAACTGTGGGGAGTTCTTCTGCTCCCCATCTGTAGTGGGTTTATGTGGCAAGGTTTTGGTAGCAGGGGGCCATAGGGGTGGCTTCTGTGAGAAGGATCTAGAAGCTGCCCCGTGTTTGGTAAGGGCCCCACTGCCGACCAGAACTGAGCCAATAAGTGATGTTGTTTGCGCCTCTGTGAAAGCATATTTAAGACAGGAAAAAAAAAAAAAACACACTGCGCCACACAGCAGTTGGAAGAGTGAGAGGAGTGAGGAACAGCCTTGCAGGCGCCAAGGTCAGTGAAGAAGGAGGGGGAGAGGTGCTCCAGGCGCCGGAGCAGAAGTCCCCTGCGGCCTGTGGTGAGGACCATGGTGAAGCAGGATGTCCCCCTGCAGCCCATGGAGTACCACGGTGGAGCAGGGTTCCACGCTGCAGCCCGTGGAGGAGACCACGGTGGAGCAGGTGGCCCTGCACCGACGGAGACTGCGGCCTGTGGAAGACCCCTGCAAGAGCAGATTCTGGGCCGGACCTGCAGCCCGTGGAGAGGAGACCGCGCAGGAGCAGGTGACCTGGCAGGAGCTGCTGCCCGTGGGGGACCTAGGTTGGAGCAGTTTGCTCCCGAGGGATGGACCCCATGGTACGGACCCATATCTGGAGCAGTTCTTGAAGAGCTGCTGCCTGTGGGAAGCCCACGCTGGATCAGTTCAGCAAGGACTGCATCCCGTGGGTGGGACCCCACAGCACAGGGGACGAGAGTGACCAAGAAGGAGCGGCAGAGAAGAATTTCTATAGACTGACCATAGCCCCCAT
>NW_023309062.1:0-4059 GCF_011077185.1 Oxyura jamaicensis
ATCCCCATCCCCATCCCCCTCCCCCTCCCCATCCCATCCCCATCCCCTCCCCATCCCCATCCCCATCCCGTCCCCACCCCATCGATCCCACCCCGTCCCACCCTCACCTGGTAGAAGGAGTGGAAGTTCCTCTCTCCCGGCTGCTGCTGGAGGATTCGGGACTGGAAGAGGCGGCAGCGGGTGGGTGCCGGGTGGTGCCGTGGGCCAGCACCACGCCCCCGTGCCCACGCCCCGTGCCCACGCCCCACGCACCTTCTCCAGGAGGTAGTTGTGGATGTGGCCGCCCGTGGGGTCGCCCTTGAAGTCGAAGTTGATGTCCATGTACTTGCCGAAGCGGCTCGAGTTGTCGTTGCGGTTGGTCTTGGCGTTGCCGAAGGCCTCCAGGACGCAGTTGGACTTCAGCAGCACGTTCTTCACCCTGCGCGGCGCGGCGTGAAGGCACGGCCTGGCGCCCCCCGGCCCCCCCCACACCACCCCTACGGGCACGGAGCCCCCCCAGGGACCACCCCGCTCTGATCCCCGGGCACGGGCGCCACGGAGCCGGCCCCACCTCTCCACCTCGGCGCGCTGGGTGGGGTTGGTGATGGCGGCGATGTACTGCATGATGTACTTGCTGGCCTCCGTCTTCCCCGCCCCGCTCTCACCTGGCAGAAGCAGGAGGTGGGCGAGGGCACCCCCCCCATGGGTGCCCGGACCCCCGGGGCGCCCCCCTTTGCCTGCCCCTACCCGAGATGACGATGCAGGTGTCCTTGGCGCGGCGCTTCATGGCCTTGTAGGCGGCGTCGGCCAAGGCGAAGAGGTGCGGCGGGCGCTCGTAGAGCTCGCGGCCCCGGTACTGCTCCACCACGGCGGGGCCGTAGAGCCCCATGGCCCGGTACGGGTTCACCGCCACCACCACCTCCCCGATGTAGGTGTAGATGCGGCCCTTCGAGAACCTGCGGGCGGTGGGGCAGGGTGACACCGCGCACCGTCGCCGCGCCGGGGCCGGCCACGGCCGCCGTGGGGCAGGGGGGGGGGGGGGCAGGAAGCGCGGGGCACCGCGGTTGGGACGCGCAGCGGGACGGACGGACGCGTGGGTGTGCGAGAGCGGTGCACGGTCAGGCCTGCGCATCCCCCGGGCCCCGCACCCACAGCCCCAGCCCAGCGCCGCGGACGCGCCTTCGGTTTCCTTCCACCGGCACCGCCCGAGGCAGAGCCAGGATTTGCGCCCCGGGGCCGCTTCCCCGTCATCGCAAGGGATTCGGGGTCCCCCGGTGCTGGCGGCAGCCCCCGGCACCGCCCTGCCGGGGACGGCGTCGTGGAGCATCGCCCGCGTCCTCCGTCGAGGCCGGCCCGGCCCCTCGCCCCCCGCGCCCCTCCGTACCGCAGGCGCAGGTTCTCCATGAAGTGCTCCATGGTCACCTCGTCCAGCAGGACGAAGTCGGCCTTGCCGAACTCGGGGCCCTCCTGCTCCGCCATGCTGCGCCCACCGAGCGCGGGGCGCCGACTTCCCCCCCTACCCAAAGGACCGCGCCGGCTTCCTGCACCGCCGCCACCGCCCCGCCGAGGCAGCGGCGCAGGCGCTGCGCGCGGGACTGGAGGCGGCCCGGCCCCGTCACCACCTCCCACGGGTGGCAGTGGGGTGAGGTGGGATGGGGACGGCCGGGACCACGGGGTGGGGATTTGTGCTCGGTGCCACGCCCCGGGGCTGCTCGGGCACCGTCGGCCCTGCAGCACCCGTCCTCGTGGAGAAGGGTGGGCGCTCGGTGCACCCGCCCAAGCCTTGGGCTGCGCTGCGGTTACTGGGTGGGGGGCGCGGGGCTGGGACACCCCCCCCCGTTATCCATCGGGACCACCGCGGTGTCCCCAGCTGCGGTCACGCGGCGTCACTTCCCTCCGGAGGCGCCGCTGCGCCCGCTACGCCCGTTCCGGTGCCTGGCCGCATCCGGCCCCACGCCCGCGGGCGCTGCTCGGTGCCTCCGCCCGTGGGGCTGGCGGTGCTGGGACGGCACCAGGACGGTGCGGGGCGCTGGGGCAGGGCCGGACGATGTCACCGCACCCAGGGACCGCAGCCCCGGGGGTATTTCCCTGCCCCGGACACCCCAGCTCAAGCCCCCGGAGCTCTCGTCGCAGCAGGGCGCGGCCTGCACCAGCACCACGGATGCAAGGAGACAGGAGGAACGTCGGGAAGTTGTATTTATTGACCGACGCGTGCTTTACAGCGCTAAACAGGAGTGGTTTTACCCCAAAACCTCGGTCCAGCGCTCACCCCTCCTCATACTCAGCGCTGGGCGCTCCGGAGAGCGGCAGCCTCTGTCCCGAGGGCGGGGGAACCCACCCCAACCCTCTCCCTCCCTGAAGGCAGCCGTGGGGACGCGAGCACCCCACGGCATCAGGCAGCTCCTCGGCAGTGCCAGCGGGGCCGGGCGCTCGGCACGGGCTGCGGCATTTCTCCTGGAATTAAAGACAGAGAGCCTCGTTAGTCACGGGAACGGGCCAAGCTCGCTCAGATGCTTTTTATCCGGGCTGAGGCGGCCCCGGGGACACCTTGGTTTCTCAGGAAACCCGCTGCGAGGCTGCGGAACCAAGGCCACCCCCTGCAGCGTGTTGCCTCGCCCCGCAGCCACGGCCCCACCGCCAGCCCGGCGACTTCTGAGCTTCTCCTTGGCCCCCGACCACCCCCACCTCCCGTGGGCATGGTGGGCTCGGGTGGTGTCAGAGGGCCCCAGGGCTCGTCTTACCTCTGTAGGATTCCCCAGAGGGGCTCGGATCGCTGCCCACGGCTTGGCAGGCGGCTTCACGGCTGCGACACCGGCACGGGAGGGACCTCACACGGCCAAGGCGGGGCTGCAGCCGCCGCTCCTCTCTCCGCCCAACGCATCGTGGGACGAGAGGCGCAGAGATCGGGATTTAAAGCCCTGCAGGATAAGAATTAGAGCGAGTAAAGGAGGCGGCAAAACCCCAGCAGACACCGCGGGCAGGGGGAGCAACACTCGAGTGTGACCAAGACCCCAACGGCCTCGCCCAGGGGTGCAGGGGGAGGCCCCAGAGCTCCTGGAGCTGCTCTGGCAAGCGCTGCAGGAATGGACGGGGCCACCGCAGGCCCTGCCACGCTGGAAGGCTTGCGGCCCCCGGAGCTCACTGGAGCTTTGCGGGCACGGCGCAGGGCTTGGCAAACCAAGCTTCTGGGCACGGTGGGGAGGTCGCAGCTCGCGGGCACTCCACTCGTTTGGTGGCCCCAAAGAGGCCGCGAGGTCCTTAAAAGCCTCATGGAGCAGGCCTGAGTAAGCCTGGCTGTGGCATCGCGGGGTGCAGAAGGGCCTTCGGGGGGGCCCCACTAAGTTACCTGCTGGATCCCTGCAGCTTCTGACATCTTCCCTGGCCATAGGAGGGGAGGCTGCGACCTGGAAAGAAGCAGCACGGAGTTAGGAGAGAGAAGGGATGTGAAGGGGGGCGGCTCCGCAGACCCAATGGGAACGGGTGACCCCCACCCCCACCCCCCAGCTCCCTGCCGACCTCTCCCACCCCCCTCGCACCCCTCACGCCCTTACAGAGGCCGGGGCCGTGTGCGGGATTTCTATAGCCTCCCCCCGAGGGGCGCAGGGGGAGGCCTCAAACCACCCCGGGGCTGCTCTGGCAAGCGCTGTAGGAACGGCTGGAGCCACCGCAGGCCCCGCCACGCTGGACGGCTTGCGGGAGGGGACGGGGGCCCCTCACACAGGCCCCGGGAGCAGGCCGCAGCTCGGCATCGCGGCACGGGCACCGTAACGAAACCCATCCGGGGCAAATCCCGGCACCGCGAGGCGCCCTCACCCCTCCTGCGGCCCTCAGGAGCGGCTCCGGCGGCAGATGGAGGCGGATGGCGGCGGATGGAGGCGGATGGCGGCGATCCCCACCTTCCTCCACGCCCGCCATGGCTGCGAGACCTCAGCGGCGGCGGCGCATGACGTCAGCACGCCGCGGCGGGCGGTGAGGGGGGCGTGGTCACGCCGCAAAGGGAGGGGGCGGGGTTATGCAACTCCCCGCGCCGCTGACGCCCTTACAGAGGCCGGGGCCGTGTGCGGGATTTCTATAGCCTCC
>NW_023309063.1:0-5177 GCF_011077185.1 Oxyura jamaicensis
TACTTGATTAATAAAATAATTTCAATAGACCAGAAAATTGTGTGGTCAAATTTATAACAATTTGGTGCCGTGACTCGGATGAAGGCGAATTGATCAGGAGTCCCTCTAGGGGAGGCGCCCCGCCGATTTCGGCGGCCCCCAGAAACGGAAATTCCTGTTCGAGCCCTTCACCGACGAACCTAAAATTAGACACAGGCAAATAAAACCGGTAAACTCTAGGCAACCTTTGTGCACGAAGACCGAACGAAGACCCACGGGGTGGGTAAGTATAGGCCGGTGTTCAGTTCGGTTGGGGTTGGGTATCCCGGAGCATAACGTGTGAGACGTCCAAGTGCGGACGAAGCGAGTGCGGACCCCTTGGTAGTGCGTTTCCCACATCCCGCGAGGGATTGGGCCACAAAGAGGGGGAAGTGTTGTGTGTGTGTGTACAAAGGTGCTCTGGAGGATGGGACAGAAGAAAAGTAAGCCTTCTGGTCCCATGGGGGAGGAATCTAGTATACCCTCCATTCCTCCTGATAGTCCGTTAGGACTGATGATTAAGAATTGGAATAATTCCCCTTCTAGGCGGGGAAAAAGCAAAGTTAAAATGATTTATTATTGTATAGAAGTGTGGGGTAACAAGCCCATAAAAGGGGACATTGTCTTTTGGCCCCCGTACGGTTCCTTTGAGGATTGGGTATGCCAAGCCCTAAACATTCATGTTAACTCTAAGGAACCGTTTAGTTTGGAAGAAAGTGAGTACGCGCACCTCTGGATAAATTCAGATACGAGGACGTATCTATATCCTCTAAAAGAAAAAGGGGGGCGGAAGAAAAAGAGAAGTGACTTAGAAGCCCTAACTTCGCCCCCGCCCTATACCCCACCGCCCTTACCAACGGCTCCTGTCCTTAATGGACCCCCTGAATCAGGAATTCCAGAGGAATCAGAATCAGATCATGAAACACAGGGACCGGTAACTAGAAGTAGGGCAAGAAATCAAAAAAGGGAAGAATTGTATCCTCTAAGAGAAATAGCAATGGGAGGACCCCAGCCAGGAATGGGATACGTGGCCGTCCCCATTAATTCAGGGGACGTGAGGGACTTTAAAAAGGAAATGGGAAATTTACTAGAAGACCCGTTGGGAGTGGCAGAACGAGTAGACCAATTCTTGGGCCCAAATATATATACTTGGGAAGAGTTACAATCTATACTGGGAATTCTCTTTACATCAGAAGAAAGAGGAATGATTAGGCGTGCTGGGATGCGAATTTGGGACCAGCAACACCAGCAGGGGCCGGCTGCGGACATAAAGTGGCCGGTGCAGCAGCCTAATTGGAACAATCAAGACCCCGTACACCGGGGACACATGCAAGATTTAAGAACAATTATAATTCAGGGGATACGAGAGTCTGTCCCCAGAGGACAAAATATAAATAAAGCTTTTAACGAACAACAGAAAAAGGATGAAACCCCAACAGAATGGTTAGAAAGATTACGAAAGAATTTGCAATTATATAGTGGCTTAGATCCCGGAACTCCTATAGGGGAGGCATTACTTAAAGCCCAGTTTGTGGCAAAATCATGGGTAGATATTAGGAAGAAACTGGAAAAAATAGAGGATTGGCAAGATCGGGGCCTGGACGAACTATTAAGGGAGGCACAAAAGGTATATGTTAGAAGGGAAGAAGAGAAAGAAAAGAAACAAGTACGTATGATGGTAGCAGCAGTGCGAGAAGGACAAAGGGGGGCTGGGCTGAATCGAAGGCTCAACCCGATGCATGGGAGGCCTAGGGAGGAGGAGGGAGGTAATAAAGAACGAAAAAATGTGACCTGTTTTTACTGTAACAAGAAGGGCCACATGAAAAGAGAATGTAGACAAAGGAAAGAGGATGAGAAGATGTTTAAGTGTGAATAGGGGTGTCAGGGGCTCTATTTGCTGGGGACTCAAGATAAGACAGAGCCCTTGATAAAATTAAAAGTAGGTCCCCAGCGTGAGGAGGTAGAATTCCTCATGGACACAGGGGCTGAAAGATCAACAGTCCAAACCTTGCCTACCGGATGTAAAGCCTCTGCTGAAAAAGTTCAAGTAATCGGAGCAAAGGGGGAACCCTTTGGGGTTCCTGTTATAAAAGAAGTATCAATAGAATTAGATTCTAAAATAAGCAAGGGGAACCTGCTTCTAGTACCGGAGGCTGAGTATAATTTGTTGGGAAGAGATTTAATAATAGAACTAGGAATAGGGTTAGAAGTAATAGAAAAAAGACTAGAAATAAAATTGTGCCTACTCCGAGAAGAGGATGAAGCAAGCATCAATCCTAGAGTCTGGTCCACGCCAGAAAGTGTAGGGAAACTGAAAATAAGGCCTTTTGAAGTGACCATAAAAAACCCCGAAATACCAGTAAGGATAAAACAATATCCCTTCTCAGAGGAAGGTAGGAGAGGGTTAAAACCCGAAATCCAACGGTTATTACAGCAAGGGCTACTGGAACCTTGTATGTCTCCCTTCAACACTCCTATTTTACCAGTAAAAAAGAAGGATGGAGGGTACAGATTAGTACATGATTTACGAGAAATTAACAAGAGAACTGTTAGCAGATTTCCTGTAGTGGCCAATCCACACACGCTGCTCAGTAAATTACACCCAGAAGATCAGTGGTATAGTGTGATTGATCTGAAAGATGCATTCTGGGCATGCCCCCTGGACGAAAAATCTAGGGATTATTTTGCCTTCGAATGGGAGGACCCAGACACCTATAGAAAGCAGCAGTTAAGGTGGACGGTCCTGCCCCAGGGGTTTACAGAATCCCCAAACTTGTTCGGGCAGGCACTGGAGCAAATTTTGCAAGGATACAACAGAGTACCAGGCACAACTCTGATCCAATATGTAGATGATTTATTAATAGCTGGAAAAGATGAAGACATTGTAAGACAAGCTAGTGTTGGTCTGTTAAATTTTTTGGGGTCACAGGGACTAAAGGTGTCCAGGTCAAAACTACAGTTTGTAGAAAAAGAGGTAAAATATTTGGGTCATTTGCTAAATAAAGGAACTAAGAGGCTGGATCCTGAAAGGGTTAAAGGGATCCTAGGAATAAAGGCCCCAGCTACCAAACGGCAAGTGCGGCAATTGTTAGGGTTAACTGGATATTGTAGACAATGGATAGAAGATTACAGTGGAAAGGTTAAATTTCTATATAACAAATTGAATAGAGATGGATTACTCAAATGGACAAAAGAAGATGAGGAGCAATTAGAAAGATTAAAAGAAGAACTGATGCATCCACCAGTTTTAAACTGCCCGGAATTAAAAAAACCATTTTTCTTGTTCGTAAATAGCACAGAGGGGACTGCCTATGGTGTACTAGCTCAAGAATGGGCAGACAGTAAAAAACCAGTAGCCTATTTATCTAAACTATTAGACCCCGTTAGTAGGGGTTGGCCCAGCTGCTTGCAAGTAGTGGTGGCAGCTGCCCTACTAGTGGAAGAAGCACAAAAAATTACATTAGGGGGAAAATTAAAGGTAATATCCCCTCACAATATACGTGGGGTGCTGCAGCAAAAAGCTGAAAAATGGATAACGGATGCAAGGTTACTAAAATATGAAGGGATCCTAATATCCTCACCCAGATTAACATTAGAAACGACTGCAGCACAAAACCCTGCTCGGTTTCTTTATGGTGAACCAAATGAGCAGCCTGAACATAATTGTCTTAGAAATATAGAAGAACAAGTGAAATTGAGGCCTGATCTGGAAGATGTAGAATTGCCTTTAGGGGAAAAGATATTTGTGGACGGATCCTCAAGGGTAGTCGGGGGTAAAAGAAAATCAGGGTACGCATTGGTTAATGGTAAAACATTTGAGGTAATAGAATCAGGCTCTCTGAGCCCGAGCTGGTCAGCGCAGGCCTGCGAGCTATATGCCATGTTAAGAGCTCTGAAATTGTTAAAGAACAAAGGCGGAACAATATATACAGATTCTAAATATGCTTATGGAGTAATACACACCTTTGGGAAAATATGGGAAGAGAGAGGACTTATAAATTCACGAGGAAAAGGACTAATTCATCAGGAGTTGATTCTCCAAGTTTTACAAGCTATTAGGGAGCCTAAGGAGATTGCGGTGGTGCATGTAAAAGGACACCAGAGAGGGCTGAATCCCCAAATCAGAGGTAATAACTTAGCTGACCAGGAAGCAAAAAGAGCAGCTCTCATGGGTGTATATGAACTAACTGAAAGGGCAGACTGCCCGAGTTGTGGCAAGGATTTGAGGGAATTTCCCTGCTATGATTGCTGGAAGGATTGGGGAATGAAAGGGATTGAATGCAATTGTTCCAAGGAGGAGAACCCACCTCATAAGAATTGTTATGTGCATGGCCCAACTCATCCTAATAAGAGCGATCCATTCCCCTTGTTTTGTTTTACTACTGCAGAAAAGGAAAAGATGACACAAATGGGGATTCGAGAAAATGAAAAAGGAAAATGGATACTACCTGATGGGCGAGAAGTGTTACCAAAATCAGTAGCTATGAGGGTGCTACGGAGATTTCATGAACAAATGCATTGGGGTGCTCAGGCGTTAGTTGATCAATTCGCCACCAGTTATGTGTGTATAGGGATATATAACATAGCAAAGGGAATTGTTAATGGATGTATGACCTGCCGGAGGGTAAATGCAAAAAATATGAGAAAAAGGGTTCCGGGAGGACGAGAATTAGCCCACCGACCCTTTGCAAGAATTCAATTGGATTTTACCGAACTTCCCAAAACAGGAAGATATAAATATTTGCTGGTAATCATAGACCATCTTACAAATTTTGTTGAAGCATTTCCCACGACAAGGGCTACAGCACAAACCGTAGTAAAAATATTGTTAGAAAACATAATTCCCCGATATGGGATTGTAGAAGCAATAGATTCTGATAGGGGATCACACTTTGTGTCAAAAGTGTCCCGTGACACAATGAAAGCTTTAGGAATCAAATGGGAATATCATACTCCCTGGCATCCTCAGAGTTCGGGAAAAGTAGAAAGGATGAACGGGGAAATTAAAAAGCAACTTACAAAATTAATGTTAGAAACAAAGACATCTTGGATAAAGTGCTTGCCGCTGGCTTTGTTAAGTATTCGCGTAAAACCCAGAACGGATCTGGGAATCTCCCCTTTTGAAATGCTGTATGGTATGCCTTATGATCTCGAGATAC
>NW_023309064.1:0-10469 GCF_011077185.1 Oxyura jamaicensis
AAGGAAGGAAGGACGGAAGGAAGGAAGGAAGGAAGGAAGGAAGGAAGGAAGGAAGGAAGGAAGGAAGGAAGGAAGGAAGGAAGGAAGGAAGGAAGGAAGGAAGGAAGGAAGGAAGGAAGGAAGGAAATAGGAATTTAAGTTGATCTTTCCTCTAAAACAGAGACAAGAAATATCCCCAAATTACTAGGAAAATGCAGAATGAGGCGAAAGTCACGTAGCCTGAAGATAAAAGAGGTATAACTGGGAGACAAGAAGATCAAAAACAACAGGTGCAGTCTGACCTGTTGCTCATCAGTACACGAAAAGGAGATAGGGCTGCTGCGCGATCGCCTTGTGAACAATAATAATGGCTAATGAGCAAACTTTGCCAAGTTTTGTGATAAAAGCACGTAGATACGCTAAGCCTATATAAGTAGATGGGTTAGACAATAAAGTGTTTCAGCTACACACCAGCCTGGAGTCGTGTTGTTCTTTCCCTTCATTACATCTCTAAAGATGGGCAGAATTTTCCTTTTATGTTTTGGAAAAATAAGAAATACTTTCAAGCAGCTGTAAACATTCATTTTGGTAATAGGGTTGGAAGGTACCTTGCTATTTGCTTTCCTGCTAAGACCCAGCCCTACTAGATATCCCCTGCTTATCTTCATTAGGAGACAGACCTATGGAACTTTTTTAAATCATTTCTAATATATTTTACTTCCTTTCTTAAATTGCATAGAACATGCAAATATTGTTCATGCATTCCAAAATTGAATTTGAATAAATGAAAGTCTCAATATTTATGAAATTTTCTTCTCAGCTTCCTTTACAGCAGAAAGGTTGTGGTCCACCTATTTTGCAAGCTACCTCCAGCTAACACCAATACAAGAGCCAGATATTGTCCTTTACCACAGTTTATTTATTTATTAACAAGTAAAAATGTTTGTCTATATTTTACTTACATATTACTAAAATTAAATGACAAATAAAACTTTTTTTTTTCCTTTTTTTTTTTCTTTGCTTTCTGAATGACATTAATGAATGCTAACATAAATTTTGCAGATATGTGATTGCTTTGATAGTAAGCTATTATGTGTCCATGTTATAATATCTTAATTGGATTGTCTTTTTTTATTGCTATCTTTTTAAAATTATTGTTATTTATATAGAAAGGAATATATTAACTACTTATTTATATACAGATGTGTCTTTTATGAACACCTGTTATATAAGTTGTTTTGTATTCTGTAAGGGCCAAAGAGAGGGAGTAATAAACTTTCTATGATATTCTTTTTATCGTATTTCCTTTTCCTTATTCTTTTCTATTTAATTCATTATGTGTACAAGAAATTTCATACGGAAAGGAAGAAACTTTGAGACATATTTTCATTATTCTGCAATAGACATGATATTACTATATATTCCCTGAAGACAGGGAATATTTTCTGCAGTAGCTGAAGATGAAAATCATGTGAAAATCTGTTTGCTTTATATATTAAGTAAATGATGTCAGAGAGAATAGGGGCAGTGAGTTTAACTTCTGGGATCTGTGTGGCCTACCAGTCAGAGCTGGACTGGAATTCAATACACAGTCTCTTCTTTCTGAAACCATTTCATTGTCTCACCACAGGTAAGTAATTTTACTTTTCTATGAATGATACACTTCCTCCCCCCCCCCCCCCCTTTATTTATTTATTTATTTATTTTACTATTTTATATTACTTTCTTTATTTATTTTACTATTTTATATTACTTTCTTTTACAAGAGAACATATTGGCTTTCTTTTTAATTACCTTTATATTATTATAACTATATCTATACATATTTTTAAAGAAGAGAACTTAGAGAGATCTTAATATCTCTTAGAAAACATTGATTAAAACTCTTTTATTTTATGAAGTTATTGTAACTTTTGTATCAAAATACAGTATAAAATTAAATTATTTTTTACTCTTATAGAAGCTTTGATTAAGCATAACCTATCATTTTCTGACATTATTTGAGATTAACTATTGGGATTTCATAACAACTGCAAAGCTTTACAGGTTCATATACACACATATATATAAACTGTATGAATATTATCCATACCTCTCAGGTTTATATACATGTGTATATAAACATGAAGTTTTCTGACCAATAAGTCTTTCCCCTGATTTGTTGATTTTCACCAAAATAATTGAAAAAAAAAAAAAAAAAAAAAAAAAAAAAAAACACGTTTAAGAATATGAATGAGTTTCTGACAGTGTATCAGGAACCTGCCAGCCATTAAAAGCTAAAGCACATTCATCCTGATGGGAAAAAACAGATGTGTAAATTGATCTAACATGTTCCTTAGTTCCTCCAACATTTTTGTTGCCATTAGCATTTTCAGTTGTCCTATAACAAACAGAATTCATGCACTGAGAGAAGACATATAAAAGCACTGCATTTGTGAACTGAAAAAATATTGAGAAACAACAAAATTATTGAATATAATAATCTCATGTCATAATTACAGTGATTTCAATTTTGGATATTAATGAAACTTTAAAACAAAACAAAACAGGTATCTAGGAAGCCATAAGACAAAGTCAAATTCATAGAAAAGAGAAAACATAGAAAGGAAAAGAGTAGGGATTTATATATTACTTTTAATGAAACTTCTAACACAAATCTTTAGGGAATTACTCCCAAAAGCCTCCCTCCTGCCACAATACTTAATGTTCCTTATGAATTCTTTTAACTTATAGTCAAATCCACCAGCTTTTGTAGTTGCCAAGAATGTTTGTTTTCCAAAGTGGAAAAGCTAACAGGTGGTAGCCAATAGAATACTAGAATACCAGAACAAAAAATAAAATAAAATAAAATAAAATAAAATAAAATAAAATAAAATAAAATAAAATAAAATAAACAAATTAATAAAATAAAGTAAAATAAAAATAAAATATAAATAAAATAAAAAGTCATTACTTTATTCTGTTTTGATGCTGAATTAGTGCTGCTAGTCAGATTATTAAATCACGTTAAATCCAGAAAAAATAACAAATGACCAAAGTACATTTGCAAGATAAGTTCCCTTTTCCTTTCCTTTCTTCAAGGTTGAATTTTAAGTCTCTAAGATTAATCATCAGCTGAGACAAAATTATACAATATGTTTGTGTAGACCACTAGATGTTAAAGATATAGGTTTTGTTGCTACTAAGTAAGATGTAATTGAAGGTTTACTTCACTTTCATTACTTGCATTGCTCTATATGTTCATGTAAAATATTTTTTTTCTCTCTCTCTTAATTCCACTTCTGCTTCATTTACATTTGCATTAATTCTTCAGTAGATCATTAAAAACTCATAGTGTAGCT
The DNA here is from genome assembly GCF_011077185.1 of Oxyura jamaicensis. Lineage (NCBI taxonomy): Eukaryota > Metazoa > Chordata > Aves > Anseriformes > Anatidae > Oxyura > Oxyura jamaicensis. The sequence continues at coordinate 3,321 of NW_023309064.1, forward strand.
GATGGCCTGCAGAAATAGTTTATCTCTGCAAAAGATAAGGATTTCTTGCATGTCAGACATAGATGCTACTTCTGACCTATACTGTAAGTATAGGTAAATTCGAGTGATATAATCTTCAGTTATTATCCACAGTACATATTTTTCAGGTCAGAGTTAATCTCTTTTAATACCTTACAAGTTTTGGTGTCACTGCTTCCAGACTGTGGTTTCTGTGGAATATGAAAAGTTGATTATTTTTATTTTTATTTTTTTTTCAGAATCACTTTGACATTTCTGAAACACTGTCCTTGCGATGTAAGTGGGAATAGATAACATGAGGAATTTATTTATTTATTTATTTATTTATTTATTTAAGTCATGAAACAATTTTGAAACATTTAGTTGCATGACTGATCTATGAAACTATCTGAGCATAGCACAAATAGATACACGTATCTCTTACTTATCTCTCTGTTTCTCCTTTAAATAGGCATTGTTTGGCTCCATAAAAATAAAAGTGCTATTGCATAATACATAAATATCCTCACTGGATGAAATATGTATAGAAAATATTTTTTATATTTATTTCTCTAAAATAATTAAAAGGGAGAAGGGAGTATATTTTGATTTTAAATCTATCCATCGTCATGATTGCTTAATTATTTTAGATTCTCAGATGTACTGCATTTTCTTCATTATTTCTCTGGAATCATTTAAAGTCAAAACCCCTAATTTCCACATACAATACAGAGTAAATTAATTTCTATCTAGCAATCTAGATAGAAATTGCCTAAATTACCATAATTACTAATGTTACATTTCCATAATTGCAAACAATTATTTGAAACAAGGACCAAATAAATTTAGTAGTTTGTTTCGCTGCTGCTGTTTGTTTGTTTACTTGTTTTAAAAATATGAAGGAAGTGAAATTCTCTTGTCTTTCTATAATCTGTTAATCAATGTTAAAGTTGAAAAAATACACTTAAGCAGAAGACTGTAAATGAAATGTCTCCTGGGTCAAATTTTATAGGCTTTTGTTTTATCAGAGAGATCTACCACTACTAAATTTGGGCAATAGGGCCTAAGCTATCCTTATTAGAGTTGCTAAAAAATAGCTCCTGTATCTTTTGGAATGAAAGAGCATGTGTAGTCCTGCATAATCCACATAGTCTGTTACTGGGAAATGAAATCAAAAAAGTCCATTCTCATATCAGTTGTTGTAACATTAATAAGGACAAGATTGTCCTAGACACTGAATTTCTTTTCCTTAAATCACAGGAATTTTACCTCATTACTGTCACCCTATTTTGCTTTGTCACGTTGACCTTGTAGAGGGAAGAACATACAACCTTACCATTACCATTATAGGTCTCTACATCTAAACGTCTTTTAAAGACTTCCAGGGATGGTGACTCAACCACTTCCCTGGGTACCCCGTTCCAATGTCTAACAACCCTTTCGGTAAAGAAGTTCTTCCTAACATCCAACCTAAAACTCCCCTGGCACAACTTAAGCCCATTCCCCCTCGTCCTGTCACCAGGCACGTGGGAGAACAGACCAACCCCCACCTCGCTACAGCCTCCCTTGAGGTACCTGTAGAGAGAGATAAGGTCACCCCTGAGCCTCCTTTTCTCCAGGCTGAACAAGCCCAGCTCCTTCAGCCGCTCCTCGTAAGACTTGTTCTCCAGGTCCCTCACCAGCTTTGTAGCCCTTCTCTGGACTCGCTCAAGCACCTCCATGTCCTTCTTGTAGCAAGGGGCCCAAAACTGAACACAGTACTCGAGGTGCGGCCTCACCAGAGCTGAGTACAGGAAGACGATCACCTCCCTAGCCCTGCTGGCCACACTGTTTCTTATACAGGCCAGGATGCTGTTGGCCTTCTTGGCCACCTGAGCACATTGCTGGCTCATATTCAGCTGACTATCAACCATCACTCCCAGGTCCTTCTCTGCCTGGCAGCTCTCCAACCACTCACCTCCCAGCCTGTAGCTCTGCTTGGGGTTGTTGTGCCCCAGGTGCAGGACCCGGCACCTGGCCTTGTTAAACTTCATACAGTTGACCTCAGCCCATCAGTCCAGCCTCTCCAGATCCTCCTGCAGAGCCTTCCTACCCTCGAGCAGATCGACACTCGCACCTAACTTGGTGTCATCTGCAAACTTACTGAGGTTGCACTCAATGCCCTCATCCAGATCATCAATGAAGATATTGAAGAGGACCGGCCCCAGCACCGAGCCCATTTCTTCATGGATAGTGAGGGCCACATCTCTCTCCCCATCCCCTTCCACCAGTTCAGGGTACTGGGTATCCAGAGAACAACCGGTATTGCCGCTAAAGACTGAAGCGAAGAAGGCATTAAGCACCTCCTTTTCCTCATCTCTTGTAACTAAGTTTCCCCCCGCATCCAGTAAAGGATGGAGATTCTCCTTAGTCCTCCTTTTCGTGCTGATGTATTTATAAAAACATTTTTTGTTATCTTTAACGGCAGTAGCCAGAATGAGCTCCAGATGAGCTTTGGCTTTTCTAATTTTGTCCCTGCACCGCCTCGCGATATCCTTATAGTCCTCCCTAGTGGCCTACCCACTTTTCCAAAGATTATAAACCCTCTTTTTTCTTCTAAGCTCAAGCCACAATTCTCTGTTCAGCCAGGCTGGTCTTCTTCCCCGCCAGCTCATCTTTGGGCACGTGGGGACAGACCGTTCCTGCGCCATTAAGATTTCCCTCTTGAAGAGTGCCCAGCCCTCCTGGGCTCCTCTGCCCTTCGGAACCGCCTCCCAAGGGACTCTACCAACCAGTGTCCTCAGCAGCACAAAGTCAGCCCTCCGAAAGTCCAATACAGTGGTTTTACTGGTCCCCTTCCTGGCCTTGCCAAAAATAGTGAACTCCACCATTTCATGGTCACTCTGCCCAAGACAGCTCCTGACAATCACATCCTCCACCAGTCCTTCTCTGTTTGTGAAGAGAAGGTCTAGCGGGGCGCCACCCCTGGTAGGCTCACTAACCAGCTGTGTCAGGAAGCTATCTTCCATGCTCTCCAGAAACCTCCTCGACTGCTTTCTCTGGGCTGTGTTGTGCTTCCAGGATATGTCAGGGAAGTTGAAGTCCCCCACGAGAACCAGCGCTGACGATTTCGCAACTTCTGTCAGCTGCCTGTAGAAATGACATCAATACATAGATTATACCTCTCTCTCTATATATATATTGTATATATATATACAATACCGTAGATTATACGTATTGATGTCATAATACCTTATGACATCAATACGTAGACTTCTGCTAATTTCACTGATCCCTAGAAGTTCACTTTCTGTTGATTCTCTTGCTACCATTTTGTAATATTTTCTCCTACCAAAGAATGGTAAGTGGTAAGAGCAAAAATGAAAGGGAGATTCTAGTTCTGGTTATGGTATTTATTAAGATGGGAATTTCAGTGGAAGATAAAACTATTAAAATAGCCAAACCTTATCTGCTTCCTTTCCAATGTATCAAAGAAATAAATACTGAGGGGTTTTATGTTATTCTTAAAATGTCTATGTAAATCTAATAAATACCTTAATTAGTGTCTCCAAATCATTGGTTCATGTCACCTAGATTTAGTATATTTCATGTGTGGCATGCTCTGGGTCAGTAACATTTTGTGTGAGACCTCTAAACTAATAGAGCTTAAACAGAGCTCAAACACTTTGACTTGTAGAAAGGTGAGGGGTCTGTCTCTTCTCCTAAGCACGGAGTGATACAAGAAGAAATAGACTTAAGTTTCACCAGGGGAAGTTTAGGTTGGATATTGGGAAAAATTTCTTCACTGAAAGGTTTATGAGACATTGGAACAGGCTTCCCAGGGAAGCAGTTAAGTCAGCATCCCTGGAGGTATTCAGAATAGATGAGGTAGCTTAGGGACATGGTTTAGTGCTAGGCTTGGCAGTGCCAGGTTAATAGATGGACTTGGTGATCTTAGAGGTCTTTTCCAGATCCAGTAACTCTATGGTTCAATAAGTTTTTGCTTGTTTGTTTTGTTTGTTTATTTCTCTGAAAGAGCAGATTATGATTTTACACAAGTAATATTTTAACATTAGCTCTCACTTATTCTTCTGTGCCTGTACAATGGCAAAGTTAACATTCTCCTAATTTTTATGAAGCAGTAAGACGTGCTGATGAATCACTGGAACACCTTGCAAATATGTCTTACTTCCTTTACTTTAGTGACAAAAGGTCAGAGTACTGTGTGACAAAATTTTAAATCTTTCCAATGGCTTAACATAGATATGATGGCCTTCTTTATGATTGTTTAAGCTTATATATTCTGCCCACTGAAGAACTATAGGGTTTTGTAGGGAGAGATACTCCCTGTCTCTACAAGCTAAGAACTGTTGTTAGTTTCTTCACAATCAGTTCAACATTAAACACAAGTTTCTATGGTGCTTTGTTTTTCCATGGATCCCACCTTTCTTGGTCTCAACACTTCACTTTTTGCAGGTAAATCTCAGCGTTCCTTTCTATCTGTCCTTTTCATAAACAAACTTACCAAGGATGTGAGAATAAAACCTAGAGAGAGTTTAATCTGCCTGCAGTTTAATTGCACTAGCTTCCTTTTCTATGCACCCACTGCAGTGTTCCTTGCTGCTAGTGAAGCTCCGCAGCTTTCTTGGATGACCTGATCCCACAAGGCAAAGAGGTGATACCCTGCTGTGAAAATGAATGCAAGCCAAAGCAAGTGTGTAAAGGGGCTAACAGCAGACCTATTGCTCCTGTCTGTGAAACTAGAAGCATTCCTAAACCCCATGAGCCAAAAGTAGAGAAAAGGGAAAGACAGATGTTGTTAACCACTTGTTACATCAAAGTTAAGTTTGTCAGTGTTTTTTTCCATTAGATTTGTTCTGAATCTCAGCCATGTCTAGTTTCAGTGTACTTAAATACCATATGTATATTTAAATCTTTTATTTGACTTGTGCTACAATTATTGTCTTAGTTTTAGTCTTTGTCCATTTATGAAGTGTAATCCATTGAAATTGATTCAATATTAGTAAGCCCTTCCAACAAATAAGTAATTATGATGGTTTTGTGTTGCATTCTGTGTAGTGGCCTCAGTAAGATGATATTAGAAATTGTATTTATTTATTTATTTATGAATATTAGTTTGCAGTGGTACACAATTAACCATACCAGTGTGGATGCCTGCCGATTTTCATGTGTTAGCTAGATATAGATAAACTAAAAAGTATAAGTAATATTACCCTCCTCCCTAAAAGGTTACCTGAACAAGACAAGTGTCTTTTGCTTTACTAGGTAGCTTTTCAAGTCCAACCATCACCTCACACTACTGAACTCACCACTAAACCATGACCCTAAGAACCGCATCCACATGATTTTTTACCTCCAGAGATGGCAACACCAACACTTCCCTGGGCAGCTTATTCTAATGCCTAACCTCTTTTCTGTGAAGATCTTCTTCCTGATATCCGTTCTAAATATCCCCTGACATGCTAGAAACAATTTCTCTGTGTTTTATCACCCAACACCTGAGAAAGGAGAGCAATACCCAACCTCTCTGGTAGTTGTAGAGAACAATGAGCCCTCCTTATCCCCAGACTAAACAAATATATTTCCCTCATCTACTCGTGTGTTTTGTTTTCTTGCCCTTTCTGCAGCTTCATTGCTCTTCTCTGAACATGGTCCAGTACTTTGATGTCCTTCTTGTAGTGAGGGGCTAACTCACAGTGTGAGTACACAGTACTCAAGGTACAGTCTCGCTCGTGCTGAGTACAGAGGGTCAATCACTTCCCTAGTTCTGCTCACTATTTCAGATACAAGGCAGGATGCTATTGGCTTTGAACACCTGAGCACACTGCTGGCTCACATTCAGATAGATGTTTACAAACACCCCCAGGTCCTTTTTGCCAGCCATTCTTCCTCAAGCTTATACCACTGCATGGGATAATTAGGATCCAAGTACGGCGCCCAGCACTTAGTCTAATTGAGTAACATACAGCTGGATGAAACCCATCAATGAAGCCTATCCAGATCCCTGCACAGAACCCAAGCAGGTCAACACTTCCAACAGAGTTGGTATTGTCTGCAAATTTATTGAGTGTACACTCAATTCCCTTGTCAATATAATTGTTAAAGATATTAAGAAAAACTGGTCCCAGTATTAAGCCCTGGGCAATACCATTTGTGACAAGCTACCAACTGGATTTGAAACCATTCACATTGACCTTTTTGGGCATGGTCATCCAGCCATTTTTTTTTATTATTTTATTTTATTTTATTTTTATTTTTTTACCCTGAAGACATTATTTTTGCTTCAGCTGTGAACAGACATTTTCTCCAGGAGAATGCTGGGGAAAATGGTATCATATCATTTGCTAAATCCAAGTAAATAACATTTACAGACTTTCCCTCAATCACTAAGTAGTTTATCATATTGTAGAAGGACATCAGTTTAGCCTAGCAAGATCACATTTTCATAAACCTTGAACTGAGCATTTGAACTCAGTTGCTGAACTGAATCTGATCACTTGGTTGTCCTGTATGTGCCATGTGGTGGCACTCAGAATGGTCTCGTCCATGACTTTCCCTAAAAATGAGGTCACACTGACAGTTCTGTAATTCCCTAAATCCTCCTTCCTGCACTTCATGTGTATTGGCATCAAATTCACCAATTTCCAGTCAGCTGGGATCTCCCTGGTTAGAAAGAACTACTGATAAATTATTGGAAATTGCTTGGTGAGCACTTCTGCAAGTTTCTTCAATATCTCTGTGTGGATCCCATCTGGCTCCATAGATCTGTGTGTGTTTAAGTGGTGTAGTAGGTCACTAACCATTTCCCTTTGGATTATAAAGGCGTTAATACTGCTTGCTATCTCTGTCTTCCAACTCAGTAGGCTGGGTACCCCAAGAACAATCAGGCTTACTAATAAAGACTGAGACAAAGAAGGCACTATGTCTCCTTAGACCTCCTTTTGCTGTTTATGCATTTATAAAAATATTTTGTGTTGTCCTTTACTGCAGTAGCCAAGTTAAATACTAGCTGGGCTTTGGTCCTTCAAATTTACTCCTACATAACTTTGCAACATCTTTGTAGTCTTCTTGAGTTATCTGTTTCTTTTTTTCTAAGAAACATACTCTTTTTTTTTTTTTTTTTTTTTTTTTTTTTTTTTTTTTTTTTTTTTT
>NW_023309065.1:0-2948 GCF_011077185.1 Oxyura jamaicensis
CTTTTTTTTTCCAAATGATAGCTTGCTACCGTGTGTTGGGTATACATATATTCTTCAGGGTGATATAAGATTCTTGGTATAATTATTACCTGTACACAAAAATCATGAGACGCGTTGAAAAGTTTTAGCGACAGACAAGGAGTTACCCCTACAGACGAACAAACCCACCTAGTGTTGTTAGCTGGGATTAACCATTCAGCTGATTGTTTTCCGATACTGTAGTAATTTTACAGGCTAGATTCTCTGAACACTTCCTGATAATACCTTATTTGTTCCTACTGCCTGGGGTCTATTGGCATCCTCCCTTTTTATCAGTATGAGACCCCCCTTTTCTTGGAAATTCAGAAAAGTCACTTTACCACTGTTGCCCAGGCCTTTTCCAATTTGACCCAGTTTTGGTTTGGGGGTATTTTGGGGGTATTTTGGGGGTTAGTCTGGAGACAAAGATCACATTAAGTTATTTGAATGATGTTAGCATATAAGTTCTTGGCAATAATTTTTCAAATTAGATAGTTATACAAAGCATCTATTCCTCGATGTGTCCTCCGGTGTTTTTCCTTTACTGGGGACCACAATAAATTGGAGGGGATGACTAGCTTCCACTTCCCTTCTTTGGTAATAGTCCATCCCTCTTGGTTATATTTTCCCTTTTGACTTTCAATTAATTTTCTATCCTTTTTGTTATATACAGGCTTACCTTCAAGGGGAATCTGCCTGTCTGGAGCCAGGGCTCCCTCAGTTGCTACCTCATTTTCTGCTGCTTCTTTTGCCTCTCTGTCCACCAGATCATGTCCTTCCGCCAATTCTGAGCTCACCTTCTGGTGTGCCTTCTTGGTATTTCAAGAACCTTTGTAGGGAAAGCCAGTGACCGCCTTTCACTTCCAGCACCGCAGACACTGTGTGAGACACTAGCACAGTTATTTTCTGGCCCAAGGTGAACTTGCGTGCCTCCTGGATATTTAGCACCATTGCTGCAACAGCTCTGAGGCATCCTGGCCATCCCTTGGCAGCAGCATCCAGCTGCTTAGAAAAATAAGCAACTGTCCTTCGATATGGGCCCAGGTCCTGTGCTAGTATTCCCAGGGCAATCCCCGTCCAGGCCACACATGCTGCTTCTGTCTGGGTGGCTATGAGGAGGTCATCTACATACTGCAACAGCCTTCCTTCTCCTGATGGGGCTTCCCAGGTCTCCAAGTCCTTGCAAGTAGTTCTCCGAACAAGGTGGGTGAGTTCTTAAATTCCTGAGGCAACCTTGTCCATGTGAGCTGTGTTTTGCGCCCACTCTTAGGGCTTGTCCAATCAAATGCAAAGATTTTCTGGCTGGCTTCATGGAGAGGGAGGCAAAAGAAGGCATCCTTCAGGTCTAAAACAGTAAACCAAGTTAGTTCTGGTGTTAAGCATTTTAATCAATTATCAGGCTAATTCCTTCTCTGTCTTCTTTTTCAAGGGGTACTGTTTAATTCTGCCTGGCTGTTTTCCTTTTTAATTTGTATTGGAAGTGCTTTTTTTTTTTTTTTTTTTTTTTTTTCTTTTTTTGCCTTCCCTGGTACATCCAGAAAACACTTGACTTAGGATTTCCTCACTAATTTCCTCTTTGGTCTCAATAGCTGTCAGTATCAAACTCAACACTTCCACATATCTTTGATCATTTATCTCCAGAATAATCTTCCCATTTTTAAATGAAATGGTTGCTTGTAATCTTTCCAATAAATCTCTCCCTAGGAGTGACTCCAGGAGTTGGGCATGTATAGGAATTTGTGAATGCCCCACTGTTTCCCATATTTATATTTCAATGGTTTGCAGAAATACACTATTTCAGATTGGCCAGTTGCCCGCTTCACTACAATGTAATCATTCCCCACTGATACTAATGCTTTATATAAAACTGAATATGTTGCCCTCGCATCCACCAGAAGTTCCACCCCTTTTCTCTCCTTCCCCAGCTTCATTTTTATAACCAGCGGATCTGCTGGGGTAAATTCTCTTGGTCCTCTTCAGTCGTCTTTTGCACACGTGACTACCACCTCCCTTCCCCAGTTTCCTTTTCAATTTCTTTTCTGTTCCAGGCATTTGTTTTTCCAATGCCCAAATTTCTTACATAGGGCACATTGATCCTTGCCTAGCCGGGGCTGTTCCTGTCTGGGCCTCCTTTTTCCTTCTTCCCTAATAACTGTTATCAGTCTCTTCTGCATGTTTAATTGAGGAAGATAAAAGTCCTCTCTCCTTCCAAATTGCCCCGTGTACATGCACCACACCAAAGGCATATTTCAAATCTGTCCAAATGTTTGCCAGCTCAAGAGCTCTTATCAAGGTGATGATTTCTGCCTTTTGGGCTGATGTCTGTTACCGCATATCCTGTGAGGCAAAATCCCCAGCGGACAAAGCTGCTGCCATCTATGTACCAATCCTCCACATCTTCTAGGGGTGTTTCCTAGAAGTCTGGTCAGCTGGAGTATACCATGTTCATGGTCTTGATGCAAGATCTGGTGATCTGGAAACAGTTACTGAGGAAAGAGGCTGGGTTCATAGTATTAGTGCCGAAAAAATATTAGTCAACTAATAGTCCATGATACACGTTCCTTTTCTTCTTCAGTAGCTATCATTTGCATATTGCAACAGTGTCCCCTTTTCCTGAAGGCGTCTGTCAAACTTCAAGATCACAGGCTAGTTGTTTCCTGAATATGGTGGGGTTATTCTTGAACCCCTGTGGTAACACTGTCCAAGTAATCTGAGATTCCCGTCCTCTATTAGGATTTTCCCATTCAAAGGCAAAGAGTTTCTGTTTTTCATTTGCCACGGGCAGGCAGAAAAAGGCATCCTTTAAATCTAGTACCATGAACCAAACTTGACTATTTTTCTAATTTTGTAATTCCAATCATTTTTCCCAATTTAAATTTCAAGCATTGAAAAAAAAAAAAAAAAAAAAAAAAAAAAAAAAAAAAAAAAAA
>NW_023309066.1:0-4433 GCF_011077185.1 Oxyura jamaicensis
GTTTGTGGGATATGGCTGAGTCTTTAAAATCATTCAACCCTTTAATTAGAGGTGAGGAAAAGGATCCTGTCACAGGGTTACATTGTGCACTGCTCACCAAGAAAATATTCCTAGAGAACTGAAGTGAAGCGGGAGGTTTAGGTTGGATATTAGGAAGAACTTCTTTACCAAAAGGGTTGTTAGGCATTGGAATGGGCTGCCCAGGGAAGTGGTTGTCACCATCCCTGGAGGTCTTTAAAATACGTTGAGATGTAGAGCTTAGGGATATGGTTTAGTGGAGGACTTGTTAGCATTAGGTCAGAGGTTGGACTAGGTGATCTTGGAGGTCTCTTCCAACCTAGGTGATTCTGTGTTTGATCTGGGCCATTGAGATTTGTTAACATTGAATTCAGGGGTGATATTTTTAGAATCGGTTTCCAAATGTGGAGCTATGCTTTAATTTCTCTTCAGGACCAGAATGCTATGGTGGCTAACCCTTATAAATGCCTGAGTGGGTTTGGAAGAAGCACATCTGTGTCTAATGAATCTAATTGGAAATGAGAAACTTGCATTTCTACATAACAGAGTGTGAATAAAAGGATTTTAACATAGGTTGTGTCTCGATGTAAGCATTATTATATATGCGTGGGACAGAGAAGAAAGCTGACTCTGGAAAATCTCTCCCTAATTTTTCCTGTTTTTGAGGTATGCGCACAAAATGTAGCGTGCCTGCTACATTTCAGTCTTTAGTGTTCAGCTTTAGAGGTAAATGCTGAAATGCACCATGGTTAAGGCCCAGAACACTGTTGGCTTACCCCTTTTTTTAGCTGTGGTAAGTGCTGCTTTCAAGCACCTCTGTGGCCCACAGGAGAATGTCAGTGTATTTTCAGCAGCTCACAGAAACACAGAGATGTGTTGTCAGGTAGTTCTTGAAGTGTAGATCCTGTATCTGTAACAGTTTGGTTTCAGGAGGACAGGTGGCTTATGCTATGGTGATATCTGTCCATTTCCCCAGAAATAAGTTTTTGTTAGCCAATACAAGCCAGTTTTAAAGCTTTTTTTTTTTTTTTTTTTTTTTTTAAGGAAATCAGAAGGGTTCATTTTTACGGAATTTACAGAAAAATCTGGCTGCAGCTGAGTGCAAGCTAACAACCTGCGGAATAATAACTTGTAAGGTACAAGGCGTGTTAATGAAGGGTGAAATTTGACCACAGGGTAACACAGTGTTTGGGGTCAGGACTATATGAGACGATCTAGAAAGATTCCTTGGAACATTGTGTGTTTTGTTTGTTTTTAACTTTCATCAAAGGCTGTAAACATTCCTTCCACTCTGTGCTTTGGCTTCTCCATTCCTGGTCCTGGTTTTCTGATGCATCTCCTATTGTTGTCAGTAGCCCAATGTTCCTCTGTATATTGGCTGTGTTTTTAGATTTTTTAGATTTTTTTAGATTGCAATTTCTTTCAGACAGAAAATGAAAAAAATATCTAAGCAACAGATTAAATTGTTCTGTGAAAGCCTCAGTTACAATAATGCTGGCTTTTTCCTCTGTCACAATTTTAGATTGACTGGAAGCTGTTTGGGAGAACTATATTGGAAAAACCCGCACTGGTGTCTGAGACCCTTTAAATGAATTAGCTGTTATTGTGGTTTAACCCCATCGTCAGCTAAACACCACACAGCCGTTCGCTCACCCTCCCCCTTCCCTCTCTGGGATGGGGGAGAGAAACAGGAAAGTGAAGCCTGTGAGCTGAGATAGACAGTTTATTAAGACAGGATAATAATAATAATAATAATAATAATGATAATAGTACTACTACTAATAATGTGTATGAAACAAGAAATACACAATGCAATTGCTCACCACCTGCTGACTGATACCCAGCCTATCCCCGAGCAGCTGCCCCCCCCATCCCGGCTATCCACCCCTGTATATTGTTTAGCATGATGTCAGATGGTATGGAATACCCCTTTGGCCAGTTTGGGTCAGCTGTCCTGGGTCTGTCCCCTCCCAGCTCTTGCTGCACTCCTAGCCTGCCTGCTGGCAGGACAGAACAAGGAGCTGAAGAGTCCTTGGCTTGGTGTAAGCATTGCAACAATTAAAACATCAGCATGTTATCAACATTCTTCTCATCCTAATCCAAAACATAGCACCCTACCAGCTACTAGGAGGAAAATTAACTCTGTCCTAACTGAAACCAGGACAGCTGTCCATCACGTGATGACTGTTTTTGGGTAACAGTACAGCAACTCAAGTCCCACTGCACTTCATTTTCATTAGCAGAGCTCCACCTTTCGCTTATACACAGTCATTTCAAAATATGAGTCACAATAAAATTTAATTATGATTTGCAGCTCTGATTTTCATGGGGCAAAGCATAATGATTCTAAAATGCCCTTGCACAATGTCTTCTGCCACAGACTCTGCTAGTGCCACTGCCTGTGCCCCATGGAGGAGCCGTGCCCGTGCAGCCGGCTGTGAGTGCAGCTCCTCACCTGGCGCCATGCAAGCCATCTGCTGCTGTGTGCAGTGCTGGTAATGCTCTCAGCGTGTTTCACGCCCTGGGAACTTTGCACAAACACATCCTCCTGTAGTGGACGAGGAGGAGGTCCTAAACACTTCCAGCCTATAAATTGGCTTGAGAGCAGGGGTGGGTCAGGTGTAGATGGTCAGCAGAGATGGTAATGCCATGGACTAAAAGCAGTCACTGCACTGCACGCGGTGCTGATGGATTGAGCTCTGGCACTGTGAGCTTGGCTTGCTCAGCCCCTTCTGCAGGGAAGGCAGTTTGCTGCACTGTGTTCCTGTGCAGACAAACTGTTCTCTGCTCTATCTGCCACCAGCCTGCAGCTTTAGGGATGGTTCTGCTAATCACTAATTGCTTTTTTTTATTCAAAAGGGGAAGGAAGGGTTTTGGTGGATGTGGCTTTTTACCCGTTATCTGAGATTTCAGAGCTGCTTGTGTAATGCTGCAGTGCAGGGAAGACTCATGTTGTTCTGTTCAGATGGAACTACAAAATGTCCATTGCTGTGATCTTTGAATCCTGGGGTCCCTTTTGCTGACTGTGTGCAGCCAGAGCAGGGCAGCATCCTCTGAGCTGCCTGAGGAAGACTGGGAAGGGAGGGAAGAGGGGAAGCCATGCTAGAGTCCCACAGAGCAGGTTCATTCTCCCAGAAACCTGTTTCCCCTTGAAGACTGCGCACCTGTCTGACCTTCAAGAAAGGAAGCAAGCTTGCAGAAACTCAGATACTTGTTTTCCATGAGGCAGAGTTCTGGAACAGGTGGAGTAGTGACTCGTGGAAAACTGACTCCACAATCAGTAAGATTGTAAAGTAGGTATGTTTATTCAGCGCTGGGCAGCACGGGGGGGGTAGTCCCACCAAAGTCATGCATGCCTAACACGGCAACTTGCTTTGGTTATATACAGTAAAGAGTTACATATGCATGAAGTTCCCCAATACACCTATACATATGCATAACCTGTCCTCGCTTAGTATTAAAATTAGCTCCAAGAAATCATTTCCATAAACTCCTCCCATCTGTGCTTGCACGGTGCCTTCTGGTGGTGGGCACTGAGGGTCGTGAGGATGAAGTAAGACGTCTTCCTTCGCCCAGTACCAGTATTTAATACTGTTAGTACTGTTTAGTACTTTATCCCCCAGTATTTTAGACACCCAGTTCCCTGAGCTGGTGGAAGGGGATGGGGAGCAGAATGTGGCCCCCACAATCCATGAGGAAATGGTTGGCGACCTGCTACAGCATTTGGATGTACGCAAGTCGATGGGGCCAGATGGGATCCACCCGAGGGTACTGAGAGAACTGACGGAGGAGCTGGCCAAGCCGCTTTCCATCATTTATCGGCAGTCCTGGCTACCGGGGGAGGTCCCACCTGACTGGCGGCTAGCAAACGTGACACCCATCTACAAGAAGGGCCGGAGGGTAGACCCGGGGAACTATAGGCCTGTTAGTTTAACATCAGTGCCAGGGAAGCTCATGGAGCAGATTATCTTGGGTGTCATCATGCGGCAGTTGCAGGGCAAGCAGGCAATCAGGCCTAGTCAGCATGGGTTTATGAAAGGCAGGTCCTGCTTGACGAACCTGATCTCCTTCTATGACAAGGTGACACACGTAGTGGATGAGGGAAAGGCTGTGGATGTGGTCTACCTTGACTTCAGTAAGGCATTTGACACCGTTCCCCACAGCATTCTCCTCAGGAAACTGGCTGCTCTTGGCTTGGACTGGCGTACACTTCGCTGGGTTAAGAGCTGGCTGGATGACCAGGCCCAGAGGGTTGTGGTGAATGGAGTCAAATCCAGTTGGAGGCCGGTCACTAGTGGAGTCCCCCAGGGCTCGGTACTGGGGCCAGTCCTCTTTAACATCTTCATCGATGATCTGGACGAGGGGATTGAGTGCACCCTCAGCAAGTTTGCAGACGACACCAAGTTAGGTGCGTG
>NW_023309067.1:0-465 GCF_011077185.1 Oxyura jamaicensis
TCCTCAATTAAACATGCAGATCAGTGGGGAATGATTACATTGTAGTGAAGCGGGCAACTGGCCAATCTGAAATAGCGTATTTCTGCAAACCATTGAAATATAAATATGGGAAACAGTGGGGCATTCACAAGTTCCTATACATGCCCAACTCCCAGAGTCACTCCTAGGGAGAGATTTATTGGAAAGATTACAAGCAACCATTTTATTTAAAAATGGGGAGATTATTCTGGAGATAAATGATCAAAGATATGTGGAAGTGTTGAGTTTGATACTGACAGCTATTGAGACCAAAGAGGAAATTAGTGAGGAAATCCTAAGTCAAGTGTTTTCTGGATGTACCAGGGAAGGCAAAATAAAATAATAATAATAATAATAAAAATGCACTTCCAATACAAATTAAACTTAGGGAAGGAAAAGGGCAGTCGTTAGGTCGCAAAGGTCAGTCTTAAAACTAGGGGCACCAGC
>NW_023309067.1:475-2114 GCF_011077185.1 Oxyura jamaicensis
CTAGGTTCATAGTATTAGTGCCGAAAAAATATTTGTAAACTAATAGTCCATGATACACATTCCTCTTCTTCTTCAGTAGCTATCATTTGCATATTGCAACAGTATCCCCTTTTCCTGAAGGGGTCTGTCAAACTTCAAGATCACAGGCTAGTTGTTTCCTGAATATGGTGGGGTTATTTTTGAACCCCTGTGGTAACACTGTCCAAGTAATCTGAGTTTTCCGTCCTCTATTAGGATTTTCCCATTCAAAGGCAAAGAGTTTCTGTTTTTCATTTGCCACGGGCAGGCAGAAAAAGGCATCCTTTAAATCTAGTACCATGAACCAAACTTGACTATTTTTCTAATTTTGTAATTCCAATCATTTTTCCCAATTTAAATTTCAAGCACTGCAAAAAAAAAAAAATAAAAAAATAAATGCCTTTTCCTGTTAGCCAGTTGCTCCTATTACATTTACAGAGTAATTAACACAGAGAAAGAAGCTCCCTTAACCAACAAAAAATTCAAGGCCCTCTCTTTGTTCCCTAGCTTTATTTCAACCAATGGACCTGCTAGGGTAGATGCCCCAGGTCCCCATTATTCCTGACTGTTGTAAGTTTATCCTGCAGCCGAAGACAATTTCTTTCTGATATCAGGGGGCTAATTGCCCTAGAAAGAGGCTAGCCAATTACCTCTGTTTTCTGAAGCCACATCCAAAATTTATTTATTTATTTATGTATTTCTTCATTGCATTTCAAAAGTTGGTTCAAAAATTCCATAGGGGTTTCTTTTGGATCTTGTTGGAACAAATTCTCAATTCCCAATTTAACCAGATTTCTGTATAGCCGTTCATAATTTCCGGGGTGATTAGGGTCTCAGTTGGGGGGGGTTGGTCAGGGGAATGCAATCGTTGAAAGTTCCCTGAGCGATCCCATTGGCAATCTGAGCTCACATGGGAACTCAGGCTGTTTTAAGAGTTAGCTGCTTTTCTGTTTCCATGACAACTCTTTCGGACCCATCATGGTCCCTCTGCCCCAGAGGGCTCACACCCGTGATTTTGAGATCTCAGCCTTGGGTTGAGGCAGAACTATTAACATCCCTACATCCTCTTTCCCTGCTCATTCAACTTCAAACAGCTTTATCAAATACTACACGCCACACCTTTAACACCTCCAACAACCCTTTTAACACTTCCTTTATCTTTCTCCAGCCTGTACTTTTCTAATGCCAGCACCAAAAGCTCAGTCAGAGGCCAACTTAATTCCATACCTTTTCCCTCCAACATGCTGAAACAACATAGCAGTATACAACATTTCATCCCATTTCCCTTCTCTCCTCAAAAACATTAACTTTAACAAAGTATTATAGTTTAAAGTTCCATTAAAAGGCCAATTTTCTCCACAAAGCGGCCACCATTGATTACAATATTTTATCAATGTTTTTCTGTTCATGCTTCCACCAGCGGACCCTCCAATATCCTTCCAATGACTTAAAACACATCCTAAAGGACTTTTCTTTACAATTCCACCATTTTGTTTTCCTCCCATTTTTTTTTATTTCCAATTCACACTTTCAAGATACCCCTTTAACACTTACAAAATGCAGCACGTTGGTAGCTTTTTACAGCAACACCAAGAAACTATTATTATTATCAAAAATATAG
>NW_023309068.1:0-2014 GCF_011077185.1 Oxyura jamaicensis
GGGGCAGGGGAACAGACGTGGGGACAGGGGGACAGGGGACGGGGGGGCAGGGGGATGGACGTGGGGACAGGGGGACGGGGGACAGGGGGATGGACGTGGGGACAGGGGAACAGGGGGGCAGGAGGACAGGGGGATGGACATGGGGACAAGGGGACAGGGGGACAGACGTGGGGACAGGGGGACAGGGGGGCAGGGGGGCGGGGGGGACAGGGGGACAGGGGGATGGACTTGGGGACAAGGGGACGGGGGGGCAGGGGGACGGGGGGGCAGGGGATGGACGTGGGGACAGGGGACAAGGGGGACGGGGGGGCAGGGGGGGCAGGGGATGGACGTGGGGACAAGGGGACACAAGGACAGGCACCCTGGGGGACAAAGGGACAGGGGGACAGGCACCCATGGGGACAGGGGGGGCAGGAACCCATAGGGACAATGGGGTGGACACCGGTGGGGACAGAGGGACAGACGTCTCTGGGGACAGGGGGACGGACACCCGCGGGGACAGGGGAAGGGGACAAGGGACACCCATGGGGACAGGCACCTATGGGGACAGGAGGACGCCCCCCCCTTGGGGCCAGCCCCCCATGGGGACACGGGGACCGACAGCTGTGGTAGCGCAGGGCCAGGGGGACAGACACCCGTGGGGACAGGGGGACAGACACCCGTGGGGACACGGGGACAGACCCCTGGGGGCCAGCGCCTGTCCCCGCGGGCGCTCACCTCGGTGCAGAGCCCGGATCCGCGCCAGCAGCGCCTCCACCCGCGGCCCCCCTGCGTGGGGACGGTGTGGGGACAGCCCCGTGGGGGACAGAGCCGTGGGGACACGGCAGGGGACAGGGGGGACACGGCAGGGGACGGCAGGGACACGCACCCCGCGCCAGCGGGCTGGGAGGCTCCTCACCGCCACCACAGCCGGACCCTGGAGGGGGACGAACGCCCTTGGGCCGCCATCGCCAGCCCCGGGGACGTTGTGGTGAGGGGACAGAGGGGACAGGAGGGGACAGAGGGGACAGGAGGGGACAGCAGGGGACAGGAGGGGACAGGGCCACCATGTCCCCACGGCCTCCGAGCCTCACCCTGCGCAGCGTCCTCCATGGCGCAGCCGGGCAGCGATGGCGAGCGGCTCCTCCTGCCTCTTTTTCTCACTTTTTCCTCCTTTTTCCCCCTCACCGATCCCCGCTCTTTCCTCTCAGCGATTCCTGACGTTTTTTTTTAACCTTTTTCTCACCTTTTTCTGTCAGTTTTTACCAGCTTTTCCTCTCAGCGATTCCTGTCAGCGGTTCCCGCCCTTTCCTCTCGGCTTTTCTTTCCTCTTTCCTTTCTTTTCCCTCATCTTTCCTTTTCTAACAGATTTTCTCACTTTTTCCTGTCAGCAATTAATGCTACCTTTTCCTTACAGGTTTTTGTCGCTTTTTCTGTCATTTTTTCCCACCTTTTCCTCTCAGTCCTTGTCCTTTCCTGTCAGTTTTTACCCCAGCTCTTGCCTTTTCCTGCCAGTTTTTACCCCAGTTCTTGCCTTTTCCTCACAGTTTTTTACCCCGGTTCTTGCCTTTTCCTGTCAGTTTTTACCTGTTCTTGCCTTTTCCTGCCAGTTTTTACCCCAGCTCTTGCCTTTTCCTGCCAGTTTTTACCTCAGTTCTTGCCTTTTCCTGTCAGTTTTTACCCCGGTTCTTGCCTTCTTCTGTCAGTTTTTACCCCAGTTCTTGCCTTTTCCTGTCAGTTTTTACCTGTTCTTGCCTTTTCCTGTCAGTTTTTACCTCAATTTTTGCCTTTTCCTGACAGTTTTTACCTGTTCTTGCCTTCTCCTGTCAGTTTTTACCCCAGTTCTTGCCTTTTCCTGACAGTTTTTACCCCAGTTCTTGCCTTTTCCAGTCAGTTTTTACCCCAGTTCTTGCCTTTTCCTGTCAGTTTTCACCCCAGTTCTTGCCTTTGCCTGACAGTTTTTACCTCAGTTCTTGCCTTCTCCTGTGAGTTTTTACCCCAATTTTTGCCTTTTCCTGTCAGTTTTTACCTGTTC
>NW_023309068.1:2114-2831 GCF_011077185.1 Oxyura jamaicensis
CCCAGTTCTTGCCTTTTCCTGTCAGTTTTTACCCCAGTTCTTGCCTTCTCCTGACAGTTTTTACCTCAGTTCTTGCCTTCTCCTGACAGTTTTTACCCCAATTTTTGCCTTCTCCTGTCAGTCTTTACCCCAATTTTTGCCTTTTCCTGTCAGTTTTTACCTCAATTCTTGCCTTTTCCTGTCAGTTTTTACCCCAGCTCTTGCCTTTTCCTGCCAGTTTTTACCTCAGTTCTTGCCTTTTCCTGTCAGTTTTTGCCCCAATTTTTGCCTTTTCCTGTCAGTTTTTACCTGTTCTTGCCTTCTCCTGTCAGTTTTTACCCCAGTTCTTGCCTTTTCCAGTCAGTTTTTTACCCCAGTTCTTGCCTTTTCCTGTCAGTTTTTACCCCAGTTCTTGCCTTTTCCTGACAGTTTTCACCCCAGTTCTTGCCTTTTCCTGCCAGTTTTTACCTGTTCTTGCCTTCTCCTGTCAGTTTTTACCCCAATTTTTGCCTTTTTCTGTCAGTTTTTACCTCAGTTCTTGCCTTTTCCTCACAGTTTTTGCCCCAGTTCTTGCCTTTTCCTGTCAGTTTTTACCCTGGTTCTTGCCTTTTCCTTTCAGCTTTTCATCTCATTTTTTACCATTTCCTTTCAGATTTTCCTGCCTTTTCCCCTTTTTGCCTTTTCCTCTGCCTCCTGTCAGCTTTCCCGTCAACATTTTTTTGCCTTTTCCTCTCAGTC
>NW_023309069.1:0-1863 GCF_011077185.1 Oxyura jamaicensis
TACTTGGGGTTGTAGTGCCCCAGGTGCACTTGGCCCTGTTGAACCTCCTCCAGTTGACCCATGGGTCATCTCCCACCTGTAGCTCTACCTGGGGTTGTTGTGCCCCCGGTGTACTTGGCCTTGTTGAACCTCCTGTGGTTGACCCATGGGTCCATCTCCCGCCTGTAGCTCTGTTTGGGGTTGTTGTGCCCCCGGTGTACTTGGCCTTGTTGAACCTCCTCCAGTTGACCCATGGGTCCATCTCCCGCCTGTTGTGGCCCCGGTGCAGGACCCACGTGGCCTTGTTCAATCTCCTCCAGTTGACCTCATCCCATGGGTCCATCTCCCACCCGTAGCTCTACCTGGGGTCGTTGTGCCCGCGGTGCAGGACCCACGTGGCCCTGTTGAACCTCCTCCAGTTGACCCATGGGTCCATCTCCCGCCTGTAGCTCTCTTTGGGGTTGTAGTGCCCCAGATGTATTTGGCCCTGTTGTACTTCATCCAGTTGACCCATGGGTCCATCTCCCACCTGTAGCTCTACCTGGGGTCGTTGTGCCCCCGGTGCAGGACCCACGTGGCCTTGTTGAACCTCCTGTGGTTGGTCTTGGCCCATCGTTGCAGCCTGTCCCCATCCTCCCGCTTCCCCCCCTTCCCGCAGATCGTCCTGGACGTGGGCTGTGGCTCGGGCATCCTCTCCTTCTTCGCGGCGCAAGCGGGCGCCAGGAAGATTTACGCCGTGGAGGCCAGCACCATGGCGCAGCACGCCGAGGTGGGGACGTACTGGGAGCGCTGGGGCGTACTGGGAGCCCCATGGTGGAGGGGGGGGCGTGCTGAGCTTTCCCCCCCCCCCCTCAAGGTGCTGGTGAAGAGCAACAACCTGACGGAGCGCATCGTGGTGATCCCCGGCAAGGTGGAGGAGGTGTCGCTGCCCGAGCAGGTGGACGTCATCATCTCGGAGCCCATGGGCTACATGCTCTTCAACGAGCGCATGCTGGAGAGCTACCTGCACGCCAAGAAGTACCTCAAGCCCAGCGGTGAGCGCCGGGGGGGGGGGATGGCTTGGGACCCCTCCCCACGCAGCACCGAGCGTCCCCGTGCCACCTACCCACCCCGTTGCGCTCCCCCCCCTACCCCGCGTAGGGAACATGTTCCCCACCATCGGCGACGTGCACTTGGCGCCCTTCACGGACGAGCAGCTCTACATGGAGCAGTTCACCAAGGCCAACTTCTGGTGAGGCCCCAGCGCTGTGGACACCCCCCTACCCCCCCCCCACACACACCCCCGGGACCCCCGCCCCCCCCCCCGGGGGCGCACGAGGGGGCTGCTCCCCCCCCCCCCCCAGGTACCAGCCCTCCTTCCACGGCGTGGACCTGTCGGCGCTGCGCGGCGCCGCCGTCGATGAGTATTTCCGACAGCCCGTGGTGGTGAGCCCCTGCCGGGACATGGACAGGGGGGGGGGGGGGACACACGCCCGAGCACAGGGTGTTATTGGGGGGGGGGGGGGAGCCCCTCTGGCCAACCAGGACCACCCCCACCCCCCGTTCTGCCCCCAGGACACCTTCGATATCCGCATCCTGATGGCCAAGTCGGTCAAGTACACGGTCAACTTCTTAGAAGCCAAAGAAGGCGACTTGCACAGGTAGGGGGCAGCCCCCGGCCCCCGAGGGGGTGGGTTTGGGGATGGGGGGAGGGGCACAGCTCAACCCTAACCCCCCCAAAAAAAACCTTTTGCCTTCCAGGATAGAAATCCCCTTCAAGTTCCACATGCTGCACTCGGGGCTGGTGCACGGCCTGGCCTTCTGGTTCGACGTCGCCTTCATCGGCTCCATGTAGGCAGCAAGGGGGTGGGCGCCGGCACCCGACGAGACCCCCCCGCCCCCCCC
>NW_023309070.1:0-792 GCF_011077185.1 Oxyura jamaicensis
GGGGGGGCGTGGGGGGGACCCCCTCAGCGTGGGCACGGGGTCCCTCCTTCCCCCAGCCCCTCCACCCCCTCTTGTCACCAGGGACCCTGTGCCGGGGGTGCCCTTCCACACAGCCATGGGGTCCCTCCATCCCCAGGGTTTTTCATTTCCCACTCCCCCCCAAGCACGGGGGTCCCTTTGCTTGGCACCCACCTGGGCTTGGGGTCCTGCCCTCCCTGGGGCCCTCCCAGTGCCCCTTGGCGCTGGGGACCCTTTACCTGGAACCCCTTTATCATGAGCAAGAGGTCCCTGTGTCCCCAGAGCCCCTCCTTGCCCCCCAGAGTAAACGACCCTGTCCTTGGGACCCCCTTTAATGTGGGCGCGGGGGTCCCTGCACCCCCAAAGCCCCCCCTCCAGTCCCCCACCTTGATGTAGGCGCCGGGGTAGATCTTGTGCACGGCGTCCCCGGGGGCCCTGCCGGCCTCCCGGTCCAGGTAGTAGCTCTGCACGAAGACGGCGTGGTCGCTCAGGCACCGCATCCACACGTCCCCCTCGCCGCGGCACTCCAGCTGCACGCCCTTCCCGATGTGCAGCCTGCCCCGGAGACGCCGTCAGCCCCGGCGCCCACCCCCCTGGCCCCCCGTCAGCCCCGGCGCCCACCCCCCCGGCCCCCCGTTCACCCCCGTGTCCTCCCCTCCTGCCCCCGCCTGTCCCCGCGCCACCCCGACGTCTCCCATTCACGCCTGCATCCCCCCGCCCCGTGTTGCCCCCCTCGCGTTCCCCCCCCGCCTGCCCCCTACGCCCCCCATTTGC
>NW_023309070.1:892-1154 GCF_011077185.1 Oxyura jamaicensis
TGGTCGCTCAGGCACCGCATCCACACGTCCCCCTCGCCGCGGCACTCCAGCTGCACGCCCTTCCCGATGTGCAGCCTGCCCCGGAGACGCCGTCAGCCCCGGCGCCCACCCCCCCGGCCCCCCGTTCACCCCCGTGTCCTCCCCTCCTGCGCCCGCCTGTCCCCGCGCCACCCCGACGTCTCCCATTCACGCCCGCATCCCCCCGCCCCGTGTTCCCCCCCTCGCGTTCCCCCCCCGCCTGCCCCCTACGCCCCCCATTTGC
>NW_023309071.1:0-811 GCF_011077185.1 Oxyura jamaicensis
TGTGCATGGCCCCAATATGTGCATGTATGCACTGGGGTGTCCTGTGCACACAGTCCTGGTCCTTGCATGCACCAGGGTGCCTGATGCACATGGTCAGGTGGTGCATGGACTGGGGTGTCCATGTGCACAGTCCTGGCCCGTGCATGCACGCACTGGGGTGTCTGGGGTGCACGGTCCCACGGGGTGCATACACAGGGGGTGTCCATGTACACCATCCTGCTCATGCATGTGGGTATCCGATGTACACGGTCCCAGCCTGTGCATGCACGTTCTGGGGTGTCTGTTGTGCATGGTGCTGGGGAGTGCATGCACTGGGGTGTCCTGTGCGCGCGATCCAGCGGGGTGCACGCACCAGGGGGTCCTGTGTGCACAATCCCAGCCCGTGCGTGCACACAGCGGGGTGTCTGGGGTGCGCGGTCCCGGGGGATGCATGCACCGGGGGTGTCCCGTGTCACCGTGCTGTCTGTGCCCGCTCCGTGGGTGCCCCCTCCGTGGGTGCCCCCCCCCCGCGGTGCCGGTCCCGCTCGCTCCTCGCTCCCCCCTCCCCTCCCCGCGCCTGCGCCCTCTCCCCCCCTCCCTCCCCTCCCCGTAGCCCCGCCCCTCCCCGTAGCCCCGCCCCCCGTAGCCCCACCCCCGTCCCGCCCCGCGCGGAGCACTGTGGGACACAAACACGGCGCCCCGCGCCCCGCGCCCCCTCCTCCCCCTCCCTCCTCGCGCCGAGCCCGCGCGCGCCGCCGCCCCCCCCCCCTCCTCGCTCCCCCCCTCCCGCGCCTGAGGGGGAGGCGGCGGCGGCGGCGCCTTCCTCCCGCCC
>NW_023309071.1:911-1672 GCF_011077185.1 Oxyura jamaicensis
GGGGGGGAGCGAGGAGGGGGGGGGGCGGCGGCGCGCGCGGGCTCGGCGCGAGGAGGGAGGGGGAGGAGGGGGCGCGGGGCGCGGGGCGCCGTGTTTGTGTCCCACAGTGCTCCGCGCGGGGCGGGACGGGGGTGGGGCTACGGGGGGCGGGGCTACGGGGAGGGGCGGGGCTACGGGGAGGGGAGGGAGGGGGGGAGAGGGCGCAGGCGCGGGGAGGGGAGGGGGGAGCGAGGAGCGAGCGGGACCGGCACCGCGGGGGTGGGCACCCACGGAGCGGGCACCCACGGAGCGGGCACAGACAGCACGGTGACACGGGACACCCCCGGTGCATGCATCCCCCGGGACCGCGCACCCCAGACACCCCGCTGTGTGCACGCACGGGCTGGGATTGTGCACACAGGACCCCCTGGTGCGTGCACCCCCCTGGATCGCGCGCACAGGACACCCCAGTGCATGCACTCCCCAGCACCATGCACAGCAGACACCCCAGAACGTGCATGCACAGGCTGGGACCGTGTACACCGGATACCCACATGCATGAGCAGGATGGTGCACATGGACACCCCCTGTGTATGCACCCCGTGGGACCGTGCACCCCAGACACCCCAGTGCGTGCATGCACGGGCCAGGACTGTGCACATGGACACCCCAGTCCATGCACCACCTGACCATGTGCATCAGGCACCCTGGTGCATGCAAGGACCAGGACTGTGCGCACAGGACACCCCAGTGCATACATGCACATATTGGGGCCATGCACA
>NW_023309072.1:0-1414 GCF_011077185.1 Oxyura jamaicensis
CCTGAACCGGGAGGTTCGGAGAGGGCAGCGGGGGGCTCGGGGTGGTGGTGAGGTCATCAGATGACGTCACGGCCAGCTTACCGGCCCGTTGCTAGGGGGCTGGGGGCTGAAGGAGCCCCGGTTGCTAAGGGCAGTTCCGGTTGCTAGGGGAGGAGCCCCCGGTTGCTAGGGGCGGTTCCGGTTGCTAAGGGGTGTGGCCTGGTTGCTAGGGGGAGAGATCTGGTTGCTGGGGAGGGAGTGACCTGGTTGCTAGGGGGTGTGGTCTGGTTGCTAGGGGTGGTCTCGTTACTAGGGGGAGGGGCCGGCTCTAGGGGCGGGGCCGCTTCCCAGCGACCATCGCAAGGGGCGGGGCTTATCGCGTCCATTCTGGTTGCTAGGGGTGGGGCCTGTCGCTAGGGGCGTGGCCGTCCCGCCTTCGAGCCGGTCGCTAAGGGGTGTGGTCCGTAGCTAGGGGCGTGGCCTACCCCTCCCGTGCCGCCGCTGTGGGGCGGGGCTCCTCCCCCGCGCGGTTGCTAGGGGCGGGCCCCCGGTGCCGGAGCCGTTGCTACGGCCCCGCTTCCGGCGGGGCGGCCGGTGCCCCGGAAGCTCTTGCGGCGGCCGCCGGTGCCCCGGAAGCGCTGCGCGGGGCGGGGCTGCGGCGGAAGATGGCGGCGGAGGAGCCTCAGCAGAAGCCGGAGCCGCTCGGCGGCGACGCGGACGGTAAAGGAGCCCCCGGACCGGCGGGCCCCGAGCCCCCCGCAACGCCCGGCCCCGGCGGAAGGCGGGAGGATCCGGGGGGAGGTTGCCCGAGGGGGGGCGGGGATCCCCCCCATAGCCCCCTATAGGCCCTATGGAGCCTCCATAGACCCCCCAAGGCCCTCTATAGGCCCTGTAAAGCCCCCTATAGGCCCCCTAAAGCCCCCATAGGCCCCCTATAGGCCTCCTAAAGCGCCTATAGATTCCCTAAAGCCCCCTATAGATCCCCTATAGGCCTCCTAAAGCACCTATAGATCCCCCAAAGCCCCTTATAGATCCCCTATAGGCTTCCTAAAGCACCTATAGATCCCCCAAAGCTCTCTATAGATCCTCTATAGGCCCCCAAAGCACCTATAGATCCCCCAAAGCCCCCTATAGATCCCCTATAGGCCTCCTAAAGCACCTATAGATCCCCCAAAGCTCTCTATAGATCCCCTAAAGGCCTCCTAGAGCACCTATAGATTCCCCAAAGCCCCCTATAGATCCCCTATAGGCCCCCAAAGCACCTATAGATCCCCTAAAGCCCCCTATAGATCTCCTAAAGCCCCCCAAAGCTCCCTATAGGCCTTCTAAAGCTGCTATGGATCCCTTATAGATCCCCCAGGGCCCCCTTTAGGTCCCATAAAGAACCTATAGAATCCCTAAATTTCCGTTCAAATCCCCTAGATCCCCCTATAGA
>NW_023309073.1:0-1185 GCF_011077185.1 Oxyura jamaicensis
TAGAACTGTGGAGGTAGATTGAGCGTGCAGTTAGGTTTAGAGTCAGAGTTAGGATTAGCCTTAGGTTTAGGGTAGGATGAGGGTTAGGGTTCAGGTTGGGGTTATTGTTTGGGCTTGTGTTAGGGTTAGTGTCAGACTGAGCTTTAGGGTTAGCTGTGCCGGGTGAGCTGCCCAGGGCTAGCTCTGGACGTTTAGGATTTGTTGTATTTTTAGGGCTGGGGTTGGGTTAGGGTTAGAGTTGTTAGTGTTTGGAAAGAGAGAGAAAGTGCAGAGTCCTGTTGCGTGTGGGGTTGCGTAAATGCTCCTCAAGGGAGTTCATGTGTACCCAAAGGCTTGCATTGGGAGTAGTTTTTGATGGGAGAAAGTGGGGCCGTATGTGTTTTTTATGGTTATAATTAGGGTTACGGTTAAGTTTAGGATCTGTTCGAGGGTTAGGCTTAGAGTTAGGTTTAGGGGTTAGGGAATGGGGTTATAGTTTAGGGTTATTGTAAGGGCTATATTTAGGTGTTATTTTTATTTTTAGGGTAAGGGTTAGTGTTAAGTTTATGTTTAGTGTTTGGATTAGTGGTTAGGGTTAGGGTTATGTTTTGGTGTTACGGTTAAGGTTTTCAGTTTAGGGTTATTGTTAGGGTTAAGGTTAGGGGGTTAGGGTTAGTTTTAGGGTAAGGGTTAGTGCTAAGTTTATGTTTAGTGTTAGGGATCAGGTGTTACGTTTAGGGTAAGGTATAATGTTAGGGTTTAGAGTTAGGGTAAGTGTTAGGGTTATGTTGAGGGTTAGGGGTTGGGTTCAGGTGTAGCTTAGGGTTGGGGTTTTGAGTTAGGGTTAGGGTTAGAGTTAGGGGTAAGTGTTAGGGTTAAGATTTAGGTTTAGGAATATGTTTCGGATTGGGGTTAGGGTTTGGTTTGGGTTATTGTTAGGGTTGTGGGTTTGGGTGAGGGTGAGGGTTAGAGTTAGGTTTAGGGTTAGGTTTACTGTTATGGATATTATGAGGGGTGTTTGGAAAGAGAGAAGGCGCAGAGACCTGCTGTGTTGGAGGTTGTGGAAAGGCTCCCCAAGGGAGTTCAGGTGTAGGCAAAGGCTTCCATTTGGTGCTCATAGGAGGTGGCTTGTAGGGCATCCTAGAGTGCCCTTGGAGGGCTCTAGGGCATTTCAGAGGGAACGGGGGCTCTCCAGGATGCTTTGCG
>NW_023309074.1:0-1682 GCF_011077185.1 Oxyura jamaicensis
CCAAGGTCAGTGAAGAAGGAGGGGGAGAGGTGCTCCAGGCGCCGGAGCAGAAGTCCCCTGCGGCCTGTGGTGAGGACCATGGTGAAGCAGGATGTCCCCCTGCAGCCCATGGAGTACCACAGTGGAGCAGGGTTCCACGCTGCAGCCCGTGGAGGAGACCACGGTGGAGCAGGTGGACCTGCATGGACGGAGACTGCGGCCTGTGGAAGACCCCTGCCGGAGCAGCCCGTGGAGAGGGGACCACGCAGGAGCAGGTGACCTGGCAGGAGCTGCTGGCCATGGGGGACCCAGGTTGGAGCAGTGTGCTCCCGAGGGATGGACCCCGTGGTACGGACCCATATCTGGAGCAGTTCGTGAAGAGCTGCTGCCTGTGGGAAGCCCACGCAGGATCAGTTCAGCAAGGACTGCATCCCATGGGAGGGACCCCACAGCACAGGGGACGAGAGTGACTGAGAAGGAGCGGCAGAGAAGAATTGCTATAGACTGACCATAACCCCCATTCCCCCGTTCCCCTGCGCTGCTCAGGGGGAGGAGGTGGAAGAGGGTGGATGGGGGTGGAAGGTCCTTCTGGTTTCTTTCCTTTGTTTCTCACTTCTCTATCTCGTTCGTAATAGGCAATAAATCTTACTATCTCCCTATGCTGAGTCTGTTTTGCCCATCCCAATAATTACTGCGTGATCTCCTTGTCCTTATCTCAGCCCTTGAGCCCCTTTCATCATATTTTCTCCCTGTTCCTCTTTGAGGAGGGGGAGTGAGAGAGCGGTTGTGGTGGAGCTTGGCTGCCCACCCAAGTAAAACCATCACAAAAATGTGCTCTAATGCCATCAAGGTATAAAGGGCCAGAACCCATCAGTATTTATGGAGTGACAGGGGGAACCCAGCTGTATTGGAGGCTGAAGTGAGTCTAACTGGGAATGAGTGGCAAAAACACTGTATTGTGACTGGCCCGGATGCTCCATGCATCCTTCTCATAGACTACCTCAGGAGAGGATATTTCAAGGACCCAAAAGGGAACCAGTGGGCTTTTGGCATAGCTGCCTTAGAGACAGAGGGCATTGAACAATTGTCTACCTTCAGAGGACCCTTTTGTTGTGGGGTTGCTGATGGTCAAAGAACAGCAAGTGCCAGTCTCTACAACTGTGCACCAGCGGAAATATCGCACCAAATGAGACTCCCTGATTCCCATCCATAAGATAATTCGTCAACTGGAGAGCCAAGGAGTGATCAGCAAGACTCATTCACCTTTTAATAGTCCCATATGGCCAGTGCGAAACTCTAATGGGGAGTTGAGACTAACCGTGGACTATCGTGGCCTGAATGAGGTCACACCACCACTGAGTTCTGCAGTGCCGAACATGCTAGAACTCCAGTAAGAACTGGAATCAAAGGCAGCCAAGTGGTACGCCACAATTGATATCGCTAATGCATTTTTCTCCATCCCTCTAGCAGCAGAGTGCAGGCCACAGTTTGCTTTCACTTGGAGGGGTGTCCAATACACCTGGAATCGGCTGCCCCAGGGGTGCAAACATAGCCCTACAATTTGCCATGGACTGATCCAGTCTGCGCTGGAGCAGGGGGGAGCTCCTGAACACCTGCAGTACATCGATGACATCATTGTGTGGGGTGACACAGCAGAGGAAGTTTTTGAGAAAGGGAAGAAAATAATCCAAATCCTTCTGAAG
>NW_023309075.1:0-878 GCF_011077185.1 Oxyura jamaicensis
AAGGAACTAGTCAGCAAGGTCCCCTGGGAACCTGCTTTTGAAGGCATTGGCGTCCATCAGTACTGGTCAATCTTTAAGCACTGCCTCCTAAAAGCACAGGATCAGGCAATTCCAAAGTATCGGAAGTCAATCAGGCGGAGCAGAAGGCCAGCCTGTCTGACCAGGGATCTTGTGCTGGAGCTTAGGCAGAAAAAAGAATGTATGGCTGCTGGAACCAGAGTCAGGCAACGTGGAAGGACTACAGGGATGCTGTTGGCCTTTGTACGGAGAAAAATTGTGCAGCCAAAGCCCAATTAGATTTGAAGCTGGCCAGGTCTGGGGGAGACAATAAAAAGGGCTTTTTAAAATATTTGAACAGAAAAAGGAGGACCAAAGAAAACAAAGGTCTGCTACTTGATGGGAAAGGTCACCCCTCAGACAAGGACATAGGCAAAGCAGAGATGTTCAATGCCTTCTTTGCCTCCGTCTTCAATGCTGATGATGGGCTTTGGGACCCCAGGTACCCTGAGCTGGAGGACTGTGACGGTGGGAATGATAAACCAACCCTGAACATGTGCGGGATTTGCTGCTCCACCTGGATCCATACAAGTCCGTGGGTCCAGATGGGATTCACCCCAGGCTGCATAGAGAGCTGGCTGACATCATCATGGGATCTCTCTCAATTATTTTTCAATGGTCTTGGGAATCTGGAGAGGTCCCAGTAGACTGGAAGCTGGCAAATGTTGCACCAGTTTTCAAGAAGAGCAAGAAAGAAGACCCTAGCAATTACAGGCCTGTCAGTCTCATGTCAGTGCCTGGTAAAATTATGGAGAAAATTATCCCTGAAGTTACTGAGATAAATTCCAAATACTAAAATTCCAAATTGCAATCAAAGTTTG
>NW_023309075.1:888-13299 GCF_011077185.1 Oxyura jamaicensis
CTAACATTGTTTCATCCTGACACGAATCAAATGAAACATATTTCACATTACTGAAGTGCACCTGGGGGACAATGCAGTCATTGGTCCCAGCCAACATGGGTTCATGAGGGGTAGCTCCTGTTTGATTAACTGTAGTGGGTTTATGTGGCAAGGTTTTGGTAGCTGCCCCATGTTTGGTAAGGGCCTCACTGCTGACCAGAGCTGAGCCAATAAGTGATGTTGTTTGCTCCTCTGTGAGAGCATATTTAAGACAGGAAAAAAAAAAAACGCTGCGCCACACAGCAGCTGGTAGAGTGAGAGGAGTGAGGAACAGCCTTGCAGGCGCCAAGGTCAGTGAAGAAGGAGGGGGAGAGGTGCTCCAGGCGCCGGAGCAGAAGTCCCTGCGGCCTGTGGTGAGGACCATGGTGAAGCAGGATGTCCCCCTGCAGCCCATGGAGTACCACGGTGGAGCAGGGTTCCACGCTGCAGCCCGTGGAGGAGACCACGGTGGAGCAGGTGGACCTTGCCGAGGCGATCGGCTCCGGGGCAGACGCGTTCTGCAGCGGAGCGGGGGATCGGGACAGGCAGGGCTATTTCCCCAGCATCGAGGCCACTCGAGGCAGCCGCAACAGCCCGGCAGCCCTCATGTGGGACGCTGACGAGTCGTAGGCGGAGCCAGCAGAGCCCCCTCCCCAGCCGTTCAAAAGCAGCTCCTGGGGAGCGGGAGCGACCAGGAGCGCTGCGACCAAGACGGGCAAACAGGGCGGGGCGCGTCAGAAAGGCGGGGCGCGTCAGTTTGCGCAGCTGTTCGCGCAGGCAGGGCGAGCAGGGAGGGCCGGGCGATCCCCTGCCCCTAAGAACACCTCAACTGACGGCTTTCGACCACTAGCCAGGCCGCTATGGTCCTCGCTAGGCAGAGAGCTTGCGCTAGAAAGTCTGTAGGCACCCAGACAGAGTGCTCGCTCAAAAATGCGGCAGTGCAGGTCTCTGGGTGCAGGGAGTGCCAGAGCCTGCTGCTGCCATCCGAGGGAGGCAGAGATACTGTGTGTGAGGTGCAAGCAGGTGGACAACCTGGTCCGCCTGGTGGCAGAGCTCAAGGAGGAGGTGGAGAGGTTGAGGGCCATCAGGGAGTGCGAGCGGGAGATAGACTGGTGGAGCAACTCCCTGCAAGGCCTGAAGGAGAAGCACCGGGGTGAGACTCCCCTAATGGGGGTGGACCCCCTGCCCAGTCGCTGTCGGGCAGAGAGAGAGGACCTAGGAGTTGAGGAGGAGTGGAGACAGGTCCCTGCTCGGCGTTGCAGGAAACTCCCCCCACTGCCTGCCCCACCTTCCCAGGTGCCCTTACGCAACAGGTTTGAGGCCCTGGAGCTCAAGAGAGCGGTGGAGGAGGGTGTGACAGAAAAGTTAACCAGGAAGCCCAGGGCGAGGAAGTCTGCTCCACGCCTCAAGACTGCTCCCACCAAGAAGGAGAGAAGGGTGATTGTGCTGGGCGACTCCCTTCTCAGAGGAACAGAGGGCCCTATCTGTCGGCCTGACCCCACACATAGGGAAGTCTGCTGCCTCCCTGGGGCTGGGGTCAGGGATGTCGCCAGAAAGCTTCCCAACCTGGTTCGCCCCTCTGATTACTACCCGCTACTGATAGTCCAGGCTGGCAGTGATACCACTGATGAGAGAAGCCTAAAGGCTATCAAACAGGACTTTAGGAGGCTGAGACGGTTAGTGGACGGAGTGGGAGTACAGGTGGTGTTTTCGTCCATTCCTACAGTGGCAGGGAATGGTTCAGAGAGGACACAAAAAGCCCACCTGATAAACACGTGGCTCAGAGGCTGGTGCCAACACAGAAGTTTTGGATTCTTTGACCACAGGGCGCTCTACTCGGCACCTGGCCTGATGGCCATAGATGGGTCCCAACTTTCCCCAAGGGGAAAACGGATCCTGGCCCAGGAGCTGGCAGGGCTCATTGAGAGGGCTTTAAACTAGGTGAGAAGGGGGGCGGGGATGAAACAAAGCCTGTTGGAGGTGTGCCAGGGGGAACAGTGGCAAGGCTGGGGGAGAAGGCTAAGGCCCAGCTGAAGTGCATTTACACTAATGCACGCAGCATGGGCAACAAGCAGGAGGAGCTGGAAGCCATTGCTCAGCATGCAGGCTATGACTTGGTTGCCATCACGGAAACGTGGTGGGACCACTCTCATGACTGGAGTGCTACCATGACTGGCTATAGGCTCTTCAGAAGGGGCAGGCAGCACGGAAGGGGCGGTGGAGTGGCTCTCTATATTAGAGAGTGTTTTGACGTCATCGAACTTGAGGCTGGGAATGACAAGGTGGAGTCACTATGGGTTAGGATCAGCAGAAAGGCCAACAAGGGAAGCATCCTGATGGGGGTCTGTTATAGACCGCCAAACCAGGATGAGGAGATGGATGAGGAGTTCTACAGGCAGCTGGCGGAAGTTGCAAAATTGTCAGCGCTTGTTCTTGTGGGGGACTTTAACTTCCCAGACATATCCTGGAAGCACAACACAGCCCAGAGAAAGCAGTCCAGGAGGTTTCTGGAGAGCGTGGAAGATAACTTCCTGACGCAGCTGGTTGGCAAGCCTACCAGGGGAGGTGGCCCGCTAGACCTTCTGTTCGCTAACAGAGAAGGACTGGTGGGAGATGTGCTGGTCGGGGGCTGTCTTGGGCAGAGTGACCACAAAATGGTAGAGTTCTCGATACTTGGCGAAGTCAGGAAGGGGATCAGTAAAACCACTGCCTTGGACTTCCGGAGGGCTGACTTTGAGCTGTTCAAGACACTGGTTGGCAGAGTCCCTTGGGAGGCGGTACTGAAAGACAGAGGAGCCCAGGAGGGCTGGGCGCTCTTCAAGAAAGAAATCTTAATGGCTCAGGAGCAGTCTGTCCCCATGTGCCCAAAGACGAGCCGGCGTGGAAGAAGACCGGCCTGGCTGAGCAGAGAGCTGTGGCTTGAGCTTAGGAGAAAAAAGAGGGTTTATAATCTTTGGAAAAGAGGGCGGGCCACTCAGGGGGACTACAAGCATGCTGAGAGGCGGTGCAGGGACAAAATCAGAAAGGCCAAAGCTCATCTGGAGCTCAATCTGGCCACTGCTGTTAAGGACAACAAAAAATGTTTTTATAAATACATCAAGACATAAAGGAGGACTAAGGAGAATCTCCACCCTCTACTGGATGTGGGGGGAAACTTAGTAATCAGAGATGAGGAAAAAGCTGAGGTGCTTAACGCCTTCTTTGCCTCAGTCTTTAACAGCAAAACCAGTTGTTCTCTGGACGCCCAGTACCCTGAGCTCGAGGAAGGGGATGGGGAGCAGAATGTGGCCCCCACAATCCACGAGGAAATGGTTGGCGACCTGCTACAGCACTTAGATATGCGCAAGTCGATGGGGCCGGATGGGATCCACCCGAGGGTACTGAGAGAACTGGCGGAAGAGCTGGCCAAGCTGCTTTCCATCATTTATCGGCAGTCCTGACTATCGGGGGAGGTCCCACTTGACTGGCAGCTAGCAAACGTGACACACATCTACAAGAAGGGCCAGAGGGTAGACGCGGGGAACTATAGGCCTGTTAGTTTAACATCAGTGCCAGGGAAGCTCATGGAGCACATTATCTTGGGTGTCATCATGCGGCAGTTGCAGGGCAAGCAGGCGATCAGGCCTAGTCAGCATGGGTTTATGAAGGGTAGGTCCTGCTTGACCAACCTGATCTCCTTCTATGACAAGGTGACACGCTTAGTGGATGAGGGAAAGGCTGTGGACGTGGTCTACCTTGACTTCAGTAAGGCATTTGACACCGTTCCCCACAGCATTCTCCTCAGGAAACTGGCTGCTCATGGCTTGGACTGGCGTACACTTCGTTGGGTTAAGAGCTGGTTGGATGGCCGGGCCCAGAGAGTTGTGGTGAATGGAGTCAAATCTAGTTGGAGGCCGGTCACTAGTGGAGTCCCCCAGGGCTTGGTACTGGGGCCAGTCCTCTTTAACATCTTCATCGATGATCTGGATGAGGGGATCGAGTGCGCCCTCAGCAAGTTTGCAGACGACACCAAGTTAGGTGCATGTGTCAATCTGCTCGAGGGTAGGAAGGCTCTGCAGGAGGATCTGGATAGGCTGGACTGATGGGCCGAGGCCAATGGTATGAAGTTCAACAAGGCCAAGTGCCGGGTCCTGCACCTGGGGCCCAACAACCCCAAACAGTGCTACAGGCTGGGAGATGTGTGGTTAGAAAGCTGCCTGGCAGAGAAGGACCTGGGAGTAGTGGTTGACAGTTGGCTGAATGAGCCAGCAGTGTGCTCAGGCAGCCAAGAAGGCCAGCAGCATCCTGGCTTGCATAAGAAACAGCTTGGCCAGCAGGTCCAAGGAAGTGATTGTCCCCCTGTACTCGGCTCTGGTGAGGCCGCACCTCGAGTACTGCATTCAGTTTTGGGCCCCTCACTACAAGAAGGACATGGAGGTGCTGGAGCGAGTCCAGAGAAGGGCAACGAAGCTGGTGAAGGGTCTGGAGAACAAGTCTTACGAGGAGCGGCTGAGGGAGCTGGGACTGTTTAGCCTGGAGAAGAGGAGGCTCAGGGGTGACCTTATTGCACTCTACAGGTACCTGAAGGGAGGCTGTAGCGAGGTGGGGGTTGGTCTATTCTCCCACGTGCCTGGTGACAGGACGAGGGGGAATGGGCTAAAGTTGCACCAGGGGAGGTTTAGGTTGGATATTAGGAAGAACTTCTTTCCTGAACGGGTTGTTAGTCACTGGAATAGGCTGCCCAGGGAAGTGGTTGAGTCACCATCCCTGGAGGTCTTTAAAAGACGTTTAGATGTAGAGCTTAGGGATATGGCTTAGTGGAGGACTTGTTAGTGTTAGTTCAGAGGTTGGACTCGGTGATCTTGGAGGTCTCTTCCCACCTAGACTATTCTGTGAATCTGTGATTCTGTGACCTGCACCGACGGAGACTGCAGCCTGTGGAAGACCCCTGCCGGAGCAGATTCCGGGCCGGACCTGCAGCCCGTGGAGAGGAGACCGCGCAGGAGCAGGTGACCTGGCAGGAGCTGCTGCCCGTGGGGGACCCAGGTTGGAGCAGTGTGCTCCGAAGGGATGGACCCCCTGGTACGGACCCATATCTGGAGCAGTTCTTGAAGAGCTGCTGCCTGTGGGAAGCCCACGCTGGATCAGTTCAGCAAGGACTGCATCCCGTGGGAGGGACCCTACAGCACAGGGGACGAGAGTGACCGAGAAGGAGCGGCAGAGAAGAATTTCTATAGACTGACCATAATCCCCATTCCCCCGTTCCCCTGCGCCGCTCGGGGGGAGGAGGTGGAAGAGGGTGGATGGGGGGGGAAGGTGCTTTTGGTTTCGTTCCTTTGTTTCTCACTTCTCTAGCTCGTTAGTAATAGGCAATAAATCTTACTATCTCCCTATGCTGAGTCTGTTTTGCCCGTCACAATAATTACTGCGCGATCTCCTTGTCCTTATCTCAACCCTTGAGCCCCTTTCATCATATTTTCTCCCTGTTCCTCTTTGAGGAGGGGAGTGAGAGAGCGGTTGCGGTGGAGCTCGGTCGCCCACCTGAGCAAATCCATCGCACTAACTTGATTTCATTTTATGATAAGATCACCCAACTAGTTGATCAGGAGAATCCAGCTAATGTGATCTTTTTGGATTTCATTAAAGCTTTTGACACGGTTTCCCATAGGATCCTACTGGACAAAATGTCCAGCATACAGTTAAAAACATGATGGGTGAGCAGTTGGAAGACGGGCGGGGCTCAAAGGATGTGCTAACTGACCTGACCCCACCCAAACAAAACCCCTGTGTACTGTGGGAGGGGATGTGGTCTCTGGAGTGACTGTAGGTGGGATTGCTTGACCTTGGCTAGCCATCAGGTGCCCACTAAGCTGCTCTCTCAGTCCTTCACCTCAGAGGACAGATGGAAAAAATCAAATGAAAAAAACTTATGGGTTGAGATAAGCGCAGGGTGATTGCTCTTCATTTTTATTTATTTATTAGCAAAACAGAGTCAGCTTTGGGAAGACTGGGCAGGGCTCAAAGGGTTGTGATAAATGGGGCTGCATCAGGCTGGCGGATGGTCACTAGTGGGGTCCCCCAAGGCTGCATTTTAGGGCCAGTCCTCTTCAATGTTTTTATAAATGATTTGGATGTAGGACTAGAAGGTGTTTTAAGCAAATTTGCTGATGATACTAAACTTGGAGGAGCTGTGGACTCTGCTGAGGGTGGAAAGGCCTTGCAGAGAGATCTGGACAGATTGGAGACCTGGGCAATCACCAACCACATGAAGTTTAACAAGAGCAAGTGCCGAGTCATGCACCTGGGATGGGGCAACCCTGGCTATACATACAGACTGGGTGACAAGATGCTGGAGAACAGCCCCGCGGAGAGGGATATGGGGGTTGCAGTTGATAGGAAGTTGAATATGAGCCAGCAGTGTGCCCTGGCAGCCAGGAGGGCCAACCATATCTTGGGGTGCATCAAGCATGGCATTGCTAGTCGGTTGAGGGAAGTGACTGTCCCGCTCTACTCTACTCTGTGCTGCTGCGGCCTCACCTCAAGTACTGTGTGCAGTTCTGGGCACCACAGTACAAAAAGGAGGTGAAACTGTTGGAGAGTGTCCAGAAGAAGGCTACAAACATGATGAAGAGCCTAGAGGGGAAGACGTATGAGGAGCGGCTGAGGTCACTTGGTCTGTTCAGCCTGGAGAAGAGGAGGCTGAGGGGAGACCTCATCGCGCTCTACAGCTTCCTCACAAGGGGGAGTAGAGTGGAAGGCGCCAATCTATTCTCTTTAGTGACCAGTGAGAGGACCCGCGGGAATGGTGTCAAGCTGCGTCAGGGGAGGTTTAGGCTAGACATCAGGAAGAGGTTCTTCACGGAGAGGGTTGTCACGGACTGGAACAGGCTTCCCAGGGAAGTAGTCACAACACCAAGCCTGTCGGAGTTTAAGAAGTGTTTGGACTGTGCACTTAGTCACATGGTCTGAAATTTTGGGCAGACCTGTGTGGTGCCAGGAGTTGGACTCGATGATCCTTATGGGTCCCTTCCAACTTGGGATATTCTATGAGTCTATGATGAGTTGGGGTTCCATCTGTCATAGGAGTCCTTTGGGGCAGGAGAGATGGTGAGTGGTGTTAGACTGTCGCATGCTGAAGCCAATTATGATTCCATCATTGCTGTGCTTGTCTGGTTCTGTCAAAATTATTTTTTCATTAATCTGTGATTCTTACTGTGATGCCATTAATATGAC
This sequence comes from Oxyura jamaicensis, assembly GCF_011077185.1. Lineage (NCBI taxonomy): Eukaryota > Metazoa > Chordata > Aves > Anseriformes > Anatidae > Oxyura > Oxyura jamaicensis. The sequence goes on from NW_023309075.1 coordinate 8,119, forward strand.
ATATAGCAACTGTAGTGATGACATGCAGTATTATATAGCAATTAGTGTAATAGAATTAAAATCATGAGCTATTCTCACCCAATATTAAATCCCCTTGAGGTACACATCTGACTTCCCCATCCTTCTGCATTACCCACCAAGTCCACCCAGGTCCCTGAGCAAAAGCAATCCAACGGATGGGTTTGCCTTTGCCTGAGGCAGGAATAACCCAGAGTGTCTTCTCCAGCATGCTTTTTATGTGCACTACAGGGACTTTGTCCCCTTCTACAGTACGTAACAGGTTTGATTGGGCAGGTCCATCTGCTTTGGCAAATCCCCTAGTATTGACTAACCAGGTGGCCTTTGCTAAATGCATATCCCAATGTTTGAATGTCCCAGCACCCATTGCTTTCAGTGTAGTCTTTAACAGTCCATTGTATCGCTCAACTCTCCCGGAGGCTGGTGCATGATAGGGGATGTGATCCACCCACTCAATACCATGTTCTTTGGCCCAAGTGTCTATAAGGTTGTTTCGAAAATTAGTCCTATTGTCTGATTCAATTTTTTCTGGGGTGCCATGTCGTCATAAGATGTGCTTTTCAAGGCCAAGAATAGTGTACCTGGCAGCGTCATGGGGCACAGGATATGTTTCCAGCCATCCGGTGGTCGCTTCCACCATTGGAATTATGTGGTGCTTGCCGTTGCGGGTTTGCAGGAGTGTGATGTAATGTAATCAATCTGCCAGGCCTCTCCATATTTATATTTCAGCCATCGTCCTCCATACCAAAGTGGAATTAATGCCTTGGCTTGTTTGACTGCAGCACGTTTCACAATCATGGAGAACCTGTGCAATAGTGTCCATGGTCAGGGCATGGTCACTGCAACCTAGGCTTCCTCCAATCTTACCTTCGTTAATGAGCTCTTTTGCATTGGTGAGTACCAGGTACAGTAACGCTTCTCCTCTGTTTGGTTTGTGTAATACCTGGATGAGGAAGTTGTCCTCAATGGACTCCAGGAGTCCCCTGGATTCACAGAATCACAGAATTGTAGGGGTTGGAAGGGACCTCAAGAGAGCATCGAGTCCAACCAAAGCAGGTTCCCTAGAGCAGGTTGCCCAGGTAGGCGTCCAGACGGGCCTTGAATATCTCCAGAGAAGGAGACTCCACAACCTCTCTAGGCAGCCTGTTCCAGTGTTCTGTCACCCTCACCATGAAAAAGTTCTTTTGCATGTTGGTGTGAAACTGCCTGTGTTCTATCTTGCTGCCATTACCCCTTGTCCTATCCCCACAAACCACTGAAATGTGGTTGGCCAAATCCCTCTGTCTCCCACACTTAAGATACTCGTAAACATTAATAAGATCCCCTCTCAGTCTTCTCCAGGCTGAACAGACCCAGGTCTCTCAGCCTGTCCTCATAGGGAAGGTGCTCCAAGCCCCGTATCATCTTTGTGGCCCTCCACTGGACTCTTTCCAGGAGATCCCTGTCTTTTTTGTACTGGGGAGCCCAGAACTGGACACAGTACTCCAGGTGAGGCCTGACCAGGGCAGAGTAGAGGGGGAGGATCACCTCCCTTGACCTGCTGGCCACGCTCCTTTTAATGCATGCCAGGATCCCATTGGCCCTCTTGGCCACCAGGGCACACTGCTGGCTCATGGTCAACCTGTCATCCACCAGGACCCCCAGGTCCTTCTCCTCAGAGCTCCTCTCCAGCAGGTCAAATGGCAGCACAGCCTTCTGGCCTGCTGGCCACTCCTCCCAGCTTTGTGGACACTATTCCCTCATCAAGGTCGTCAATGAAGATGTTGAACAAGACCGGACCCAGCACCGACCCCTGGGGAACTCTGCTAGCCACAGGCCTCCAGCCAGACTCTGCACCGCCGACCACCACCCTCTGAGCTTGGCCAGTCAGCCAGTTCTCAACCCACCTTACTGTCCACTCGTCTATCCCACACTTTCTCAGTTTTGTTATCAGGATGTCATGATAGACAGTATCAAAAGCCTTGCTAACGTCCAGGTAGATGACATCCACTGCTCTCCCCCCATCTACCCAGCTGGTGTTGCCATCATAGAAGGCAACGAGGTTGGTCGAGCACGACTTCCCCTTGGTGAATCCATGCTGACGACTTCTCATAACATTCTTCTCTTCCAATTGCTTGGAGATGGCATACAGAACAAGCTGTTCCAACACCTTTCCAGGGACAGAGGTGAGACTGACTGGCCTATAGTTTCCCGGATCCTCCTTCTTGCCCTTCGTGAAGACCGGAGTGACATTGCCTATCCTCCACTCTTCAGGCACCTCTCCTGTTTTTCAGGACCTTTCAAAGATGATAGAGAGCAGTTTGGCAATCACCTCCGCTAACTCCCTCAGCACACGTAAATGCATCCCATTGGGACCCATGGATTTGTGTGCGTTGAGCCACTCAGATGCTCCCGATCCACTCCCTCGTCAACCAGGGGGGAGCACTCCATTTCCCAGACTTTCTCCTCCCTCCAGGGTCCAGGAGTCCCAAGGAGAAGTCTCTGAAACAAAGACATTAAGAAAGCATTCAGTATGTCCACCTTCTCAGCATCCCCCATTACAAGGACAGCCCCCTCGTTCAGCAAGGGACCCACATTATCTCTAGTCTTTCTTTTACTGTTTATGTACTTAAAAAACCCTTCTTATCCTTTATCTATTTTGCAAACTTCACCTCCAGGTGGGCTTTAGCCTTCCTCGTCGCGTCCCCACAGGCCCTGACAACACTCCTATACTCCTCCCAAGAGGACAGTCCCTTTTTCCACATTTCATAGACCTTCTTCTTCCTTTGGATCTTGTCAATGAGTTCCTTGCTCATCCACGCAGGTCTCCTGCCCCCCCTTCCCTGATTTCCTACTCTTAGGGATGCACCGATCCTGAGCTTGGAAGAAGTGCTTGTTGTGGTTTAACCGGGCTGACAGCTAAGCACCACACAGCCATTCGTTCACCCTCCCCCCTCCCTCTCTGGGATGGGGGAGAGAAACGAGAAACTGAAGCCTGTGGGTTGAGATAAAGACAGTTTATTGGGACAGAAAATAAAATATAATAATAATAATAATAATGTGTACAGAACAAGTGATGCACAATGCAATTGCTCACCACCCCCTGACCGATGCCTAGCCCAACCCCGAGCAGCTGGACCCCCCACCCCGGCTAGCCACCCCTATATATGACATCAGATGGTATGGAATACCCCTTTGGTCAGTTTGGGTCAGCTGTCCTGGGTCTGTCCCCTCCCAGATCTTGCTGCACCCCCAGCCTGCCCGCTGGCAGGACAGAGCGAGAAGCTGAAAAGTCCTTGGCTTAGTGTAAGCATTGCTCTGCAGCAATTAAAACATCAGTGTGTTATCAGCATTATTCTCATCCTAAATCCAAAACATAGCACCCTACCAGCTACTAGGAGGAAAATTAACTCTATCCTAGCTAAAACCAAGACAGTGCTGTTTAAATGTTGCCCAGCTCTCACAGGCCTTCTAACAATCTTCCCCATGAGATACCCCCAAGCAGGTCCTGGAAGAGGTCGAAGTTGGCTCTCCAAAAATCCAGGGTAGCAATCCTACTTTTTGCCTTACTTCTTCCACCAAGTTCCATCTTGAACTCCAGCATCTCATGGTCGCTGCATCCCAACCTGACCCCAACCTTCACATCCCTAACAAGCCCATCCCTGTTGGTAAGGACAAGGTCCAGAAGCATCCCCCGCCTCATCAGCTCCTCTACCACCTACGTCAGAAAGTTATCTTCAACGCATTGAAGGAACCGTTTGGACTGTGCGTGCCTGGCCGAGTTACTTTCCCAACAGATATCTGGATAACTAAAGTCCCCCATGAGAACCAGCACCCGGGATCGCAAGTCTCCTTCCAGATGCTTGTAGAAGGCCTCATCGACCTCCTCCTCCTGATCTGGTAACCTGTAGTACACCCTCACAACAGTGTCCCCCATACCAGCCCACCCCTTAATTCTCACCCATAAGCTCTCCACTTGTCCTTCACCCTCCCCCAGGTGGAGCTGTGTACATTCTAATTGCTCCCTCACATAAAGGGCAACCCCACCCCCTCGCTTCCCCAGCCTGTCTTTCCTAAAAAGGACATGACAGTGTTCCAGTCACGGGAGCTGTCCCACCACGTCTCTGTGATTGCAATGAGATCGTGGTCCCACAACCGTACACAGATCTCGATCTCATCCTGTTTATTTCCCATGCTCTGCGCATTGGTATACAGGCATTTTAGGGAACCAGCAGGCGCAGTTACCCCTAGAGGGACGCAAGAAGAAGATTCCGGACGGGATATCGGGAATATTACCTTCTCTGAGGAGCCCTCGGACAATCCTATGGGACAACTCAGAGGTTTTTCCCTACTATCTTCATCAGTGTCAGCAGTGAAAACATCCCCCAGCCCTTCTCTGTCACTTTTAGCTCCCCTCCCTTCCCCCATCAAACCTGGTTTAAAGCCCTGGTAATAAGTCCAGAGAGCTTGTTCCCCAATATGCTTGTGCCCCACTTGCTGAGCCAGAATCTGTCAGCAGCCCACATAGCCGGCTTCTCAAAGGCCTACCCCAGATCAAAATTCCCAAAGCCTTGGTCTAGACACCATTCCCTCAGCCAGTCATTTACCTGACCTGTTCTCCTCCTTCTTTCTGGGTCCCGGTCACCCAGCGGGAGAACAGATGAGAACACTACTTGCACCCCCGATCCCTTCAGCATCCTTCCCAGGGATGCAAAGTCCTTTTTAATATAACTCATTTTTCTTGTTGCAGCTTGCCGGGACCCAACCTGAATGACAACAAGAGGATAGTACTCCTCTTTTAGTTGGTGGACCCTGGTTCGTTCAGGTGATTTGGAACTGCCATCAGACCACCCTCAATTACAGGATGACCAGTTGAGATCCATAAGATACAACCTGGGGACAAGGTTTCCACGTTGGGAAGGTCCCTATGTTGTGTTGCTCACCACAGAGACGGCTGTCCGGACAGCGGAGAAAGGATGGACTCATGCCAGCCACATGAAAGGACCAGTTCATGAGGATAAGTGGGAAGCTGCCCCAGGTCCTGATGATTTGAAGCTGACACTGAAATGGACTCGATAAGTATTGTGTATTATCCCTGTATTGTGGGAGGGGGAGGAAGCCCTGTTTAATTAAAGCGGGTGCAGACAATTTAACAGCCATTTAGCAAATTCCCCTGAAGAACAC
>NW_023309076.1:0-2078 GCF_011077185.1 Oxyura jamaicensis
CATGGGAAAAGGCAAACCCACTTGTGGGATTGTCTTTGCCCAAGGACCAGGGTATACCTGGTGGGTAATGCAGAAGGATGGGGATATGAGGTGTGTGCCTCAAGGAGATTTAACCTTGGGAGAAAAATAATCTGTAATCTAAGTTATGTGTTGTAAGAGGACACTGCAAGATCAACGACAGGTCAACTTTGCAAGGAACTGGGCAAGTGCAACAGTGACGTGAGCTAAGCTGGTGCTGGTGTCAAGAAAACCAACTTCGCCTGCCCTGAGTGACCACTTTGACAGATGAAGCTGAATCCATCAACAGTTCTTATGAACATTTTGGGGAAAGACCGATGGAATGAAAAGAAGTACAGACCTATAAATATTTTAATGGACAGGGAACAATGGTGATGAGAATATATATACTAAACTATGTGGGACCTTAGTGTGACACAAATGTTATGGGATTAGGGGGTGGAGGTTGTGTTGGGTCTGCCTGGGATGGAGTCACCTTTCCCTGCAGCAGCCCACACAGTGCTGAGCTCTGCACTCATAGCTGGAACAGCACTGGTATCACTCCAGCGTTGTGTCTATTGCTCATAGTGCTGGCACAGCATCAGGACTCCCTCCAAGCCCTCAAGAGCCAGCAGGCTGGGGATGGGCAAGTGATGGGGAGGGGGACATCACCAGGGCAGCTGACCTAAACCTACCAAAGGCATATTCCATAACACCTTGTCTTGGTTTTAGCTAGGAGAGAGTTAATTTTCCTCCCAGTAGCTGGTAGAGTGCTATGTTTTGGATTTAGGATGAGACTAATGTTGATAACACACTGATGTTTTACTTGTTGCAGAGCAGTGCTTACACTAAGCCAAGGACTTTTCAGCTCCTCGCTCTGTCCTGCCAGCAGGCAGGCTGGGGGTGCAGCAGGAGCTGGGAGGGGACAGACCCAGGACAGCTGACCCAAACTGCCCAAAGGGGTAGTTGTGATGGTTTTACTCGAGCGGGCAGCCGAGCTCCACCACAACCGCTCTCTCACTCCTCCCCTCCTCAAAGAGGAAGGGGGAGAAAAGACAACACAAAGAGCTCGAGGTTTGAGATGAAAATGATTTAATTAAAGGAAAGGGGAATGGGGAGAAAGAGAAACAAAAGAAACAACAAGGCCGCGCGGAAGCACAGAGAGAAAGAAAAAAAGTTATTCTCTACTTCCCATCAACGAGCGATGTTCGGCCACGTCCCGGGAAGCAGGGCCTCAAAACGCGTACCGGTTGTTCAGGAGAGACCCTCCCCCATGAGAGCCCCCCTTTTATTGCTCAGTGTGACATCAGGTGTTATGGAATATCCCTTTGGTTGGTTTAGGTCAGCTGCCCTGGTGATGTCCCCTCCCCATCAATTGCCCACCCCCAGCCTGCTGGCTCTTGGGGGCCTGGAAGGAGTTCTGATGTGCCAGCACTATGCAGCAATAGACATAACACTGGAGTGATACCAGTGCTGTTCCAGCTATGAGTGCAGAGCACAGCACTGTGTGGGCTGCTGCAGGGAAAGGTGACTCCATCCCAGGCAGACCCAACACAACCTCCACCCCTTATTCCATAACATTTGTGTCACACTCAGGTCCCCATAGTTTAGTATATAGATATTTCATCACCATTATTCTCTGTCTATTAAAGTGTTTATACATCTGTACTTTTCATTCCACAGGCTTTTCCCAAAAATGTTCATAAAAGCTGTTGATGGTTTCAGCTTCATCTGTCAAAATGGTCACTCAGGGCAGGCGAAGTTGATTTTCTTGACACCAGCACCAGCTTAGCTCATGTCACTGTTGCATTTGCCCGGTTCCTTGCGAAGTTGACCTGTCATTGGTTCTGCAATGTCCTCCTGCAACATATAACTTGGATTACAGATTAATTTTCTCTCAAGGTTAAATCTCCTTGAGGCACACATCTGATATCCCCATCCTTCTGCATTACCCACCAGGTATACCCTGGCCCTTGGGCAAAGACAATCCCACAAGTGGGTTTGCCTTTTCCCATGGCAGGAGCAACCCACACTGCCTTCCCCATCCACTTCCCTACATGCACTACGGGGACTTTAGCTTC
>NW_023309077.1:0-1123 GCF_011077185.1 Oxyura jamaicensis
TGTTCTTTGGCCCAAGTATCTATAAGGTTGTTTCGGAAATGAGTCCCATTGTCTGACTCAATTCTTTCTGGGGTGCCATGTCGCCATAGCACTTGCTTTTCAAGGCCCAGGATAGTGTTTCGGGTGGTGGCATGGGGCACAGGATATGTTTCCAGCCACCCAGTGGTTGCTTCCACCATTGTAAGTACGTGGCGCTTACCATTGCGGGTTTGAGGGAGTGTGATGTAATCAATCTGCCAGGCCTCTCCATATTTATATTTCAGCCATCGTCCCCCGTACCAAAGAGGCTTTGACCGTTTGGCTTGCTTGATTGCAGCACATGTTTCACAATCATGAATGACCTGTGCTATAGTGTCCATGGTCAGGTCCACCCCTCAATCACAAGCCCATCTGTATGTTGCATCTCTGCCTTGATGGCCCGAGGTTTCATGGGCCCATCGGGCTACAAATAGTTCACCCTTATATTGCCAGTCCAGGTCCACCTGAGCCAGTTCAATCTTGGCAGCCTGATCCACCTGCTGGTTGTTTTGATGTTCTTCAGTAGCCCGATTCTTGGGCACATGAGCATCTACGTGGCGTACCTTTACAACCAGGTTCTCTACCCGGGCAGCAATATCTTGCCATAATGCAGCAGCCCAAATGGGTTTGCCCCTGCGCTGCCAGTTGTTCTGTTTCCATTGCTGTAACCACCCCCAAAGGGCATTTGCTACCATCCACGAATCAGTGTATAGGTAGAGAACTGGCCACTTTTCTCGTTCAGCAATATCTAAAGCCAGCTGGATGGCTTTCACTTCTGCAAATTGACTCGATTCACCTTCTCCCTCAGCAGCTTCTGCAACTCGTCGTGTAGGACTCCATACAGCAGCTTTCCATCTCCGATGCTTTCCCACAATGCGACAGGACCCGTCAGTGAACAGGGCATATCTCTTCTCATTTTCTGGTAGCTTGTTGTACAGTGGAGCTTCCACAGCACGGACCACCTCCTCCTCTGATGACATCCCAAAGTATTTGCCTTCTGGCCAGTCCATAATCACTTCCAAGATTCCCGGACGACTGGGGTTTCCTATTCGAGCCCGCTGAGTAATCAGTGCAACCCACTTGCTCCATGTAGCATCAGTTGCAT
>NW_023309077.1:1223-2681 GCF_011077185.1 Oxyura jamaicensis
ACCTCGAGTTTCCCCAGGTTCTTTCTGCCAGAGGCTCCAGGTGGGGCCATTCTCCCCAGCTGCGGTGTAGAGCACATTCTTTACATCTGGTCCCGTTCAGACTGGCCCAAGGGCTACTGCATGAACTATTTCCTGCTTAATTTGTTCAAAGGCTTGTCATTGCTCAGGGCCCCATTCAAAATCATTCTTCTTACGGGTTACTTGGTAGAGCGGGTTTACAATCAGACTGTAATTTGGAATGTGCATTCTCCAAAACCCCACGGCACCTAGGAAAGTTTGTGTTTCCTTTTTGCTAGTTGGTGGAGACATAGCTGTTATTTTGTTGATCACATCCATTGGGATTTGACGATGTCCATCTTGCCATTTTATTCCTAAAAACTGGATCTCTCGTGCAGGTCCTTTAACTTTATTTTGTTTTATGGCAAAACCGGCCTTCAGAAGGATTTGGATTATTTTCTTCCCTTTCTCAAAAACTTCCTTTGCTGTGTTACCCCACACAATGATGTCATCGATGTACTGCAGGTGTTCAGGAGCTTCCCCCTTCTCCAGCGCAGACTGGATCAGTCCATGACAAATTGTAGGGCTATGTTTCCACCCCTGGGGCAGCCGATTCCAAGTATATTGGACTCCCCTCCAAGTAAAGGCAAACTGTGGCCTGCACTCTGCTGCTAGAGGGATGGAGAAAAATGCATTAGCGATATCAATTGTGGCGTACCACTTGGCTGCCTTTGATTCCAGTTCGTACTGAAGTTCTAGCATGTCCCGCACTGCAGCGCTCAGTGGTGGTGTGACCTCATTCAGGCCACGATAGTCCACGGTTAGTCTCCACTCACCATTAGACTTTCGCACTGGCCATATGGGACTATTAAAAGGTGAATGAGTCTTGCTGATCACTCCTTGGCTCTCCAGTTGACGAATTAGCTCATGGATGGGAATCAGGGAGTCTCGGTCGGTGCGATATTGCCGCCGGTGCACAGTTGTAGTAGCAATTGGCACTTGTTGTTCTTCGACCCTCAGCAACCCCACAACAAAAGGGTCCTCTGAGAGACCGGGCAAGGTAGACAATTGTTCAATGCCCTCTGTCTCTAAGGCAGCTATGCCAAAAGCCCAGCGGAACCCTTTTGGGTCCTTAAAATATCCTTTTCTAAGATAGTCTATGCCAAGGATGCATGGAGCATCCGGGCCAGTCACAATACGGTGCTTTTGCCACTCATTCCCAGTTAGACTCAGTTCAGCTTCCAATACAGTTAATTGCTGGGATCCTCCCGTCACTCCATAAATACTGATGGGCTCTGGCCCTTTATAACTTGATGGCATTAGAGTACATTGTACACCGGTGTCTACTAAAGCCTTATACTTCTGTGCGTCTGATGTGCCAGGCCATCGAATCCACACAGTCCAATAAACTCGATTGTCCCTTTCCTCCCCCTGGCTGGAGGCAGGGCCCCTCTAATCCTC
>NW_023309078.1:0-2318 GCF_011077185.1 Oxyura jamaicensis
AAGGAGAATCTCCATCCTTTACTGGATGCAGGGGGAAACTTAGTTACAAGAGATGAGGAAAAGGCAGAGGTGCTCAATGCCTTCTTTGCCTCAGTCTTTAGCGGCAATACCGGTTGTTCTCTGGATTCCCAGTACCCTGAGCTGGTGGAAGGGGATGGGGAGCAGGATGTGGCCCTCACCATCCACGAAGAACTGGTTGGTGACCTGCTACGGCACTTGGATGTGCACAAGTCGATGGGGCCGGATGGGATCCACCCAAGGGTACTGAGAGAACTGGCAGAGGAGCTGGCCAAGCCACTATCCATCATTTATCAGCAGTCCTGGCTATCGGGGGAGGTCCCAGCTGACTGGCGGCTAGCGAATGTGACGCCCATCTACAAGAAGGGCCGGAGGGCTGACCCGGGGAACTACAGGCCTGTCAGTTTGACCTCAGTACCAGGGAAGCTCATGGAGCAGATCCTCTTGGGAGTCATCATGCGGCACTTGAAGGGCAAGCAGGCGATCAGGCCCAGTCAGCATGGGTTTATGGAAGGCAGGTCCTGCTTGACGAACCTGATCTCCTTCTATGACAAAGTGTCGCGCTGGGTGGACGAGGGAAAGGCTGTGGATGTGGTCTACCTTGACTTCAGCAAGGCTTTTGACACCGTCTCCCACAGCATTCTCCTCAAGAAACTGGCTGCTCTTGGCTTGGACTGGCGCACGCTTCGTTGGGTTAGAAACTGGCTGGATAGCCGGGCCCAGAGAGTTGTGGTAAATGGAGTCAAATCCAGTTGGAGGCCAGTCACTAGTGGCGTCCCCCAGGGCTCGGTGCTGGGGCCGGTCCTCTTTAACATCTTCATCAATGATCTGGACGAGGGCATTGAGTGCACCCTCAGTAAGTTTGCAGATGACACCAAGTTAGGTGCGTGTGTTGATCTGCTCGAGGGTAGGAAGGCTCTGCAGGAGGATCTGGATAGGCTGCACCGATGGGCTGAGGTCAACTGCATGAAGTTTAACAAGGCCAAGTGCCGGGTCCTGCACCTGGGGCGTAATAATCCCAAGCAGAGCTACAGGCTGGGAGATGAGTGGTTGGAGAGCTGCCAGGCAGAGAAGGACCTGGGAGTGATAGTGGACAGTCGGCTGAATATGAGCCAGCAGTGTGCTCAGGTGGCCAAGAAGGCCAACGGCATCCTGGCTTGTATCAGAAATAGTGTGACCAGCAGGGCTAGGGAGGTGATCGTCCCCCTGTACTCGGCTCTGGTGAGGCCGCACCTCGAGTACTGTGTTCAGTTTTGGGCCCCTCGCTACAAGAAGGACATCGAGGTGCTTGAGCGGGTCCAAAGAAGGGCGACGAAGCTGGTGAGGGGCCTGGAGAACAAGTCCTACGAGGAGCGGCTGAAGGAGCTGGGCTTATTCAGCCTGGAGAAGAGGAGGCTCAGGGGCGACCTTATCGCTCTCTACAGATACCTTAAAGGAGGCTGTAGAGAGGTGGGGGTTGGCCTGTTCTCCCACGTGCCTGGTGACAGGACGAGGGGGAATGGGCTAAAGTTGCGCCAGGGGAGTTTTAGGTCAGATGTTAGGAAGAACTTCTTTACTGAAAGGGTTGTGAGGCATTGGAACAGGCTGCCCAGGGAGGTGGTGGAGTCACCATCCCTGGAAGTCTTCAAAAGACGTTTAGATGTAGAGCTTAGGGATATGGTTTAGTGGGGACTGTTAGTGTTAGGTTAGAGGTTGGACTCGATGATCTTGAGGTCTCTTCCAACCTAGAAATTCTGTGATTCTGTGATTCTGTGTGAAATCAGGGTGTAAGGAGGGAGAATGATCAAATCTCATCTTGCTCTGGGGATGGACAAGCCAAAGGGTTTTCCCTCATCCCTGTCTCTCCATGTGCAGTTCTCCCTGCCTGCAGAGCCGCGACAGGTTGACCAAGCTGAACCCAATTCAGAGCGGGCTGGATTCCACCTTATCAAAATAACCAAACGAGCCTGACCAGTGCTGTGCTCTGAAGGAACCACCAACTTCATGTCAGAGGTTTTGTCTGTGCCTACGTTAGCAAGTAGCGTGGCCCAGAAAGAGCAGATCTGGAGAGCAAAGCAGGTAATGCCGAGGACCCCATGCTCAGGTTACTCAGTGTGCCAAGTAGAAACAGAAGATTCACTCCCAGATTGTTATAGACTGCACATGAACATAAATGCTCCCACTATTAGGGGAGGACAGCTGAAATCTATGCATCAGACTGTAACTAAGAGCAAGCCTGACTTTCTGGAAGCCCTCTGCAAACCCTCTCACTAGACTACCTGAGGGTCCAGAAGACTAAGGTTCCTACCCTCAAGGACACC
>NW_023309079.1:0-435 GCF_011077185.1 Oxyura jamaicensis
TTTCATTTAATTCTTTCCTTTATTTTCTCCCCCTTTTTTCTCCCGCGCCCCCCCCCCCCCCCAGCCCCTCGTGCGCGCGCCTCCCGGCTCGGTTATTTTTGGCCGCGGCGGCGAAGCCACGCGGGCGGTGGGACCGCGCCGCCCCCCGCCCCGACACCCCCACTTGGCGTCGATGCCAGTCGCAGCCCTTTTGTCTCCCCCCCCCCCCCCCTTTCCCGCCCCCCCCCCCCCCCCCCGGTTCTTTTTTTCCCTGCGCCCGCCCGACAGCCATTTTGTGCCGGCGGCATCGCCGCATCCCGCCCCGACGCCGCATCCCGCCCCGTGCCCGTGCGCTTGCCCGCGCTCGGCTTCCTCCAGGCAGCCATTTTAGGGAGCAGAAATTCCCCCAGCGCCGAGCCTGGGGTTGGCTCCCCCCCTCCCCCTCTCCCCCCCCCC
>NW_023309079.1:535-1567 GCF_011077185.1 Oxyura jamaicensis
CCCCCCCCCTTTTCCCCTTTTTCCCTTTATATTCCCACTTGGAAAGCCGTTGTGCACCCAGGCAGCAGCCGGCGCCCCAAGCACAGGGGTGCGAGCCGGGGTAGGGGGCAGCGGCAGGGACCCCCCTGTGCGCCCGCGGGCACCCGTTGCCGGACACGGCCCCTCCTCGCCTCTTAAAACAACAAATCTCGCAGCGGCTCTGGAAGTGGTTAGCGATGGAGCCCGGCCAAGGCACGGGGCGGCGGCTGGCGGTTACAGCCCCAGCGCCACGGCCCCGCGCCCCCTGAGGTGCCCCCCGCTGCCCCGGCTCACCCCCAGGAGCCTCCTGGCGCCCCGGTGCAGCTCTCCCCACCCCTGAGACCCTTCCCATGGCCTCTGACTCGTACCGAGACGTGGTGCACGGGTCCTTCGGTCACCAAGAGGTGCCCCCTGAGGCCCGAGGCCCGCTTGGAGCTGCTCCACGTGATGCCCTCCGGGGCGCGTCGGTCACCCCAAGATGCCCCCCACGGCCCCGTGCTCCCCCCAGACACCGCCCGCGGCCTCGCGGCCATCCCAAGGCACCCACACGGCCCCGGGCCCTGCACCCAGGTGCTCCCCATGGCGCTCAGCTCACCCCGAGACGCCCCTCGTGGGCCCGGGGCCTTCTCCAAGATGACCTCCACGGCCCCTTGGTCGTCCCAGGACCCCCACAACGGTCTCTGCTCACCCCAAGACACCCCTTGTGTCCCCTGACCCCCCCCCCCAGCCCCTGCTCCCCCCGAAATGCCCCTCGTGGGCCCTTTCTCCCCTCCCAGGATGCGTCCCCCGGCCCTTTGCTCCTCGGCATGCCCCCCGTGGCCCTTTACAGCCCCCTCAAGACGCCCCCCGTGGCCCTGTGGCTGTAGTTTCCCCACCCCAAGGTGCCCCCCATGCGCCCAGGGATGTTCACACCACCCTTCCTGCCCCCCCCAACACCTCCCCCGGCCCTTTGGCCACCCCAAGGTGCCCCCAGGGCTCTCCCCAGCCCCCCCGACATCTCCCTGGCCCTTTGGC
>NW_023309080.1:0-1356 GCF_011077185.1 Oxyura jamaicensis
GCGGATGTCTCCGAAACCATTGGAGAAGTACCGCTATCCCCAAATGGCCTTGAATGAGAGGAGTTCCAAAATTGTTCTCTGCTACCACACATCTGGGGAGGGGTTGTGATCAATCTGTTCCTGAAGAAAGGATTACAACCATAAAGAGCTGGATTCTGGTACATTCCCTTTCCTTTTAGAGCTGTTAAGCTTTGATTTCCATGTCAGAAAAAAGGAGGTGAAATCAACAATTCTCTTCCTGTGAGTTGGGACTAGGAAATATCCACAATTCTCCAGGAAGCCTTAGAAAGGAAACTATATAATTCCTTGTTAGACAACTTGTTTCTTCGTAAAACTTTTCCAGTACTTTGCAGTTGCGGTGGTTTGAATGGGGTGGGCAGCCGAGTTCCAGCAGGGCCGCTCTCTCCCTCCCCTTCCTCCAAGAGAAAGGGGGAGAAAAGATGATGCAAAGGGCTCAAGGATTGAGATAAGGCCAGGGAGATGGCTCAACGGTTCTCAGGATGGGCAAAGCAGACTCAGCATCGGGAGACAGGAAGATTTTTTGCCTCTTAATAAAAAGCTAGAGAAGTGAGAAACAGAAAAAAGAAACCCCAAACGGCTTCCTCCCATCCACTTTCTTGCATCTCCTCCCCCCCAAGAGGTGCAGGGGAATGGGGGAATGGGATGCGATCAGTAGATAGCACTTTGTCTCCGCCAGCCCTTCATGGTCCCTCTCTGCCCCTGCTCCCCATGGGGTCCCTCCCACGAGATGCCGTCCTTCCCGATCTGAGCCTGCAGGGGCTGCCCACAGGCAGCAGCTCTCCAGGAACTGCTCCCCCATGGCTCCGTCCCATGGGCTCCATCCATCCCCCAGGAGCAAAGTGCTCCAGCATGGGTCCCCTGCCTCTGGGGCTCAGAGGGGGGCTGCAGCAGCACTGCTCTCGTGCCAGTGCCCCCCCCCCCCCCCCAGCACCATTTGTTCTCTGTTTGTTCTCTACTTCTTCTTGTTGTATTATTGCCTAACTTCTTTAGCTTCAGTTGTGTTTAGCTCGTACAGTCGTGTGCTTCTCCTTCCCTAAGAAATCATGTGATATGCAAAGAAATAGGAAGCCTAAACAATCGTGGCATAGCTAACCCTGTGGACCTCCAGGAGATGAAGAAGCATAACCTATGAGCAAGCATGGGGTTGAAACACACAAAGATCATGTAGCCAAGAATGAGAAGGAAGAAATCACTGACTATCAACACTGTGTTTTTCCTGGCAAATGACATGGGACATCACAGTGCCATGCACAGGAAGGGCTAAGACAAGATACTGGTGAGGTGCCTGGTGTGGGAAGTAAAGCGTCCTACTTCTTAGGGTGAGCGTTTTACTTG
>NW_023309081.1:0-8472 GCF_011077185.1 Oxyura jamaicensis
AACGAGAAAAGTGGCCAGTTCTCTACCTATACACTGATTCGTGGATGATAGCAAATGCCCTGTGGGGGTGGTTACAGCAATGGAAACAGAACAGCTGGCAGCGCAGGGGCAAACCCATTTGGGCTGCTGCATTGTGGCAAGATATTGCTGCCCGGGTAGAGAACCTGGTTGTAAAGGTATGCCATGTAAATGCCCATGTGCCCAAAAACTGGGCTGCTGAAGAACATCAAAACAACCAGCAGGTGGATCAGGCTGCCAAGATTGAAGTGGCTCAGGTGGACTTGCACTGGCAACATAAGAGTGAATTATTTATAGCCCGATGGGCCCATGACACCTCAGGCCATCAAGGTAGAGATGTATCATACAGATGGGCTCGTGATCGAGGGGTGGACCTGACCATGGACACTATAGCACAGGTTATTCATGATTGTGAAACGTGCTGCAATCAAGCAAGCCAAACGGTCAAAGCCTCTTTGGTACGGGGGACGATGGCTGAAATATAAATATGGAGAGGCCTGGCAGATGGATTACATCACACTCCCTCAAACCCGCAATGGCAAGCACCACGTACTTACAATGGTGGAAGCAACCACCGGATGGCTGGAAACATATCCTGTGCCCCATGCCACTGCCCGAAACACTATCCTGGGCCTTGAAAAGCAAGTCCTTTGGCTACATGGCACCCCAGAAAGAATTGAGTCAGACAATGGGACTCATTTCCGAAACAACCTTATAGATACTTGGGCCAAAGAACATGGTATTGAGTGGGTGTATCACATCCCCTATCACGCACCAGCCTCCAGTAAAGTTGAGCGATTCAATGGACTGTTAAAGACTACACTGAAAGCAATGGGTGCTGGGACATTCAGAAATTGGGATGCACATTTGGCAAAGGCCACCTGGTTATTCAATACTAGGGGATCTGCTAACTGAGCTGGACCTGCCCAATCAAACCTGTTACGTACTGTAGAGGGGAATAAGGTTCCTGTAGTGCATGTAAGAAATATGCTAGGAAAAGACAGTCTAGGCTACTCCTGCCTCAGGAAAAGGCAAACCCATTTGTGGGACTGCTTTTGCTCAGGGACCTGGATGCTCTTGGTGGGTAATGCAAAAGAATGGTGAGGTCTGATGTGTACCTCAAGGGGATTTAATACTGGGTGAAAATAGTCCATGAGTTGGATTGTATTATTGTTAATTATTATATAATACTGTATGGCATCACTACCATGATTCCTACATGTCAATGTCCTATTAATGGTATCACAGTAACAACCATGCAGATACTGATGAATGAATTTGGATAGAATTGGACAAACAAAGTAATACGATGGAATGAGAATGGGCTTCAACGTGTCACAATCCAACATTACACACCATCTCTTCTGCCCTGAAAGACTGCAATGACAGATGGAGCCTGAAGTCAGTCATGGACTATGTGAACTCAGTGGACATTATATATATATATTATAAATGAAAATGGTGGTCAATTAGAATCTATTGGAAAGGGTGTGACCTGAGCATGACATAAATGGTATGGAATAAGGGGTGGATATAGGACTGTTGTGGTTTAACCCAGCCAGCAGCTAAACACCACACAGCCGTTCGCTCACCCTCCCCCCTCCCTCTCTGGGATGGGGGAGAGAAGCGAGAAAAAACTGAAGCCTGTGGGTTGATATAGAGACAGTTTATTAGGACAGAAAAAATAAAATAATAATAATAATAGTGTGTACGAAACAAGTGATGCACAATGCAATTGCTCACCACCCGCTGACCGATGCCCAGCCTATCCCCGAGCAGCTGGCCCCCCCACCCCAGCTAGCCACCCCTATATATTGTTCAGCATGACGTCAGATGGTATGGAATACCCCTTTGGCCAGTTTTGGTCAGCTGTCCTGGGTCTGTCCCCTCCCAGCTCTTGCTGCACCCCCAGCCTGCCCACTGGCAGGACAGGGTGAGAAGCTGAAAAGTCCTTGGCTTAGTGCAAGCACTGCTCTGTAACAATTAAAACATCAGCATGTTATCAACATTAGTCTCATCCTAAATCCAAAACATAGCACCCTACCAGCTACTGGGAGGAAAATTAACTCTCTCCTAACTAAAACTAGGACACCCCTATTGCAGAAGCACTGACGAGGAACTCAGTTTACAGATAGGACTGCCACAGGTTGTCTGAGCTTCAGACAGGCATCCAAAGGATGAATATGACATCTACAGGTGGTCTGGGCTTCAAATAACCCTCCAGGAGATGATTACCAGCAGCAGATCTCTGTATCCAAGGCTTATCTATTATAATTTCTTAGTATAGAAGAAATGAGGTAAAAGATCTGCCAAAAATATATATGATGGATCAGCCAAATTGTTTCTAAATGGTACCTTAGTCAGAGATCTCCACAGGGGACCAGCAGCCAGCTGCACTACACTATAGAGTAAATGCTACTGCTTTGGCAAAGAATCAGTGGCAAGTGATTTGCATTAAACGTTTTTTTGTGTGTGTGTGTGTTTTTTCCTTTTTGTTGTTGTTGTTGCTATTTGTGGCTAACACAAAATTGCATCAGCATGTGAAATTCAGTGAGAAAGTGCCCAGTTGCTGATTTCTAGTATATTTTTTGTCCCCATGTTTAGAGATTTTACTGCCAAAGGGGGGTGGGGAGTAGGGGGAGATAGTAGCAGGGCAGAGGTGGTGATGGGGAATCCAAAAAACAAAAAAACAAACAAACAAAAAAACAAGCAACCAGAGAGAACATCCATAGCCAGAAACAGCTTTTGTTTTCCAACATTTTATTTCAAGCTCATAAATAAACAGAAATCTGTGAATTCAGAACATCTGCAGTTAGCTAGCCTTGGAAAGGAGAACAGAAGAGGGAGAAATAGACCTGTGCTGAAAGCCACAAACTCATGAATATGAACAGGGGGAATGGGAGTAAACAAAGCCCCAGGATTCACAGATCTCATCATGGGCTAGAGATGCTTTCAGCATATGGCTGGAATGCAGCAGGCTCTGGCCATTATCCTGATGTTGAGGCTGCTTTAGGGACTGCTGCTCTCCTACAGTTTTTCCTGGAGGATTGTTCTCGCCAATATGGCATGATGAAATACAATGTGAGAAAAGTGCTTAGATACAAACACTAACAGGTATATGAGCAAATGCATTAAAAGATTAAAAAAAAAAAAAAAAAAAAAAAAAAAGGCCAGAAAAGACCACTGGAGCCATCCAGATCTTCTGTCTTCCATTAACCAGCCTTCACTACATAAAGAAAGCTTTGTTAGGCTACAGGACATGCGGAAATCATACTGTGTGATGAGAACAACAACAAGAACAAACAACAAAATATTTAATATTCTCTAGTTCTCTAGTGGTATTTAAGCACAAGGCCTCTTAACTCAAGTGGCTAGAACTTGACTACAGGAGACAAAAAGCAGAGAACAGTTTTTGCAATGCTTTTGCACTGAAACAGCCTCAGCTGAACCCACTTTTGGGCAATGCACTTGAAGAAATAAATGTATCAGTCAAAGAAATCAGAGAAAAATGATGGGAGGATTAGACTGAGAAAAAAAGAGCCACGAGAAGCAGTCAAAAGAATTGTGCCTGCTTACTGTGCAGAGGAAGCAAATGAAAATAGTCTTAGGATATGTAAAGGACTTTTCTCGGAGTGAATTTATGAAGGGGTTTTGTTTAAAGCATGAGATGCTTTTTCCTGGAAAAGTCACATATCTCAGTGTAAGATGGTCCCTGATGTGATAAATGATTAAGTCCCAAATAGGATTTTTGTGATTTATTAAGCGAATAGAGGCAAGCAAACAGCGCTGGGTGCACCGGGAGTCTCTGCTCTACCAGGACACACCTGAATAAAGGAATTGCCACAGTAAAATTCCTAGATGGGTCAGACAAAATTGAAGACCCGGGACCAGAGAAAAGGGAGCAAATTAAAAATGGTTCAGTACTATATGATAGAATGGCCAAATCAGGATATGCAATAATTAATAAGGACCTAGAACCTGTGGAATCAGGACCTTTGAGTCCATCATGGTCAGCTCAGGCTTGTGAGCTGTATGCTCTATGTCGGGCCCTGGAACGATTAAAGGGGAAAAGTGGGGCTATATTTACAGCACGTTGAACTGAATGAACTCCCCATGCCTGAATCACCACCAGAAAGCAGTGTTGTACAACAAAAACTGGAAGTTTCTCCAAAGATGTTGCCACTAAATTAATAATATTAATTAATAAAATATAATTGATTAAAAAGTACTCATCTACTGCCATGAAATACTGTTACTATTAAACTTTATGTTCTGGTTTGGAGACAAAAAGGAATATAGCTAAGGCATGAGCATGTGATTTTCTGTTTCCTTAAGGTGGTGAGCTTTAATTCTATTCATGCTAAGTCTCAGTGAGACATACTACATTCCATGTGGACCCATTCATTTTAATGTTGTAAAATTGTGGGTCAGATGATTCAAAGCCTTAATATAAATGTACTCAAGTAGGGGAAAGGTGAATTGGTATCATTTATTTTAAAAAGTCATATGGTGGATTTGTTTGTTTAAGTTTGTACTAATATAAAAATCACATGAGCACGCTTGTTGAAAAGTAAAAGTTATTTTTATGTAAGTGCATTTACTCTTTCTATTTTTTAAACAAACAGAAGTATCAAATACTTGTTTAAATATTAAGTGGGTGTTTTGAGCCTGCAAATTTAATATTGGCTCTAAAACTCTGCTTTCATAAGTACCATTTATTATACCACTATATTTCTGATGTTTGCAAAATCATAAAAGGACCTCAAAACTCGAATACACAGACTGAAATATAAGCTGATAGCCTTGAATATGTCAGTGTGCTATATAGTGGCCTTTGAGGACTGTCATGATAACCCTTTTACATTACATTACAAAGTTAATGTTTTAGTCCTAAATTTTCAGGACCCCTTAGTACAGAAGAAAGCTTTATACAATTACTGATGTGAATTTCTCTAAAAATGTATATTTTTGTGTCCAGCTGTATTATGTGTTCCTTTTTACCTATTTATATATGCTTCTGTTGTGGTTTAACCTGGCCGGCAGCTAAACACCACACATCCGTTCGCTCATCCTCCCCCCCTCTCTGGGATAGGGGAGAGAAACGAGAAAAACTGAAGTCTGTGGGTTGAGATAGAGACAGTTTATTGGGACAGAAAATAATAATAATGATGTGTACGGAGCGGGTGATGCATGGTGCAGTTGCTTGCTACCCGCTTACCGATGCCCAGCCTGTCCCCAGGCGGCCGGCCCCCCCACCCCAGCTAGCCACCCCTATGCATTGTATAGAATGACGTCAGATGGTATGGAATACCCCTTTGGCCAGTTTGGGTCAGCTGTCCTGGGTCTGTCCCCTCCCAGCTCCTGCTGCACCCCCAGCCTGCCCGCTGGCAGGACAGAGCAAGGAGGTGAACAGTCCTTGGCTTAGTGTAAGCAGTGCTCTGCAACAAGGAAAACATCAGTGTGTTATCAACATTAGTCTCATCCTAAATCCAAAACATAGCACCCTACCAGCTACTGGGAGGAAATGTAACTCTATCCTAACTAAACCAGGACAGCTTCTAAAACAAAGAAGGGATAGTAGGGGTGTGACCCCTAGGAAAAGATAGATAAAGTATGCTATGTTCTTAAATTTTTTAAACTGATGGACAGAGGAAGGTTCTTGCATCTGTCCGTGCAGGATAAAATGCGACAGACAGATCTAGGAGACAGATCTGGGAGAAACTCAGTTAAAGGAAGAGCACAAGTCATGGAGAAATAAATAAATAAATAAATAATAATAACAAAAATTTACAGCACCAATTACTGGGAAGGGGCCCTACACTCTAATAACTTGGGGGCCGAGGTTGTGCTTGTGTTTTAACAGAAGCCAGCCCTAGATGGGTGTCAGCACCATGAGTCCATCCGGCCGTCTCATCATCTGCCTTAACATGATCACAGCACCCTCCTCTGCGGTTTGGACTCCAGCTCAAACAAAAAACAACGTCTGGGAGCGTCCGGCTGTCATATGCAGGACCCACAAACAAGGACTCCAGGAGCTGGAGGGGCAGCCAGAGCCCCCCCTGGCTGGGCAGCACTCAGTACCTGCCTTTCCCAGGGATGTGGTTACAAAGTTTGTTAAAGATAGAATTAGTATGCCTGGTAGTTTTTCTCTGTGTTTTAGTTTGTGTTAATCGTGCTTTCTGAATTTGTGTTAATTGTGCTTTTTATGCTAAGGAAGGGGGAGATGTGGGAGTGTGGCCATGGGGGTCGACAAGCCCCATGGCTGGTGATAACATCAGGAATGTAAAGAGTTTGGAGGAGGGAACAAAGAGGGGTGATTCAGGAAATGCCTTGCTGTTTTGGGTTGCTTGTTCTCCGGAACGGTGGTAAAAATGTTATTAGAACACTTAATACCTAGATATGGGATAATCCAGTACATTGATTCTGATCAGGGCACACACTTTACTTCTAAAATAATAAAAATATTATGTCAATCATTAGGTATTCAGTGGGAATACCACACTCCGTGGCACCCACAAAGCTTGGGGAAAATAGAAAGAATGAATCAAACAATAAAACAACAATTGGCTAAGTTAATGATCGAGACACAAATGCCCTGGATGAAATGCTTACCATTGGCACTTTTAAACATTAGAACTAAATCACACACTGAGACTGGATTATCACAATATGAAATGTTATATGGCATGCCTTATTCTCAAGGGATGCCCCTAGGGAACAATGTAGTTGAGGATCGCAGTATCCAGAAATATATAATTACCATTGGTAGAAGATTAAAAGAGCTAAGAGAAACTGGGATGATGGCTCAGACACCACCTTCAGGATTTGCAATTCACCAGTTAAAACCAGGAGATAGGGTTCTAATAAAAACATGGAAAGAAGAAAGCTTATCTCCCCTCTGGGAAGGGCCTTTTTTTGTTTTATTAACAAGAAAACAGCCGATATTTATTAACTGTTACCTATTAGCTGTTATCTATTAACAAGGAAACAGCTGTGAGAACTGCTGAAAAAGGATGGACACGTGTCATGAGTAAAAGTTCCAGTGGAAGAGTGGAAAGTAACTTTGGAACCAGGAGAAACTAAACTAACTATCAGACGGACTTGAAGAAGCCTTCATCAAAGAGCATAAGCTAAGTTGCTGTGGGAATTTTATTGTAATTACTACTGTAAAATTAGTAAACAAAGAACCTCTTGAATAGATACCTATTAAGGGAATAGATTTATCTATAACAGGGATCAGTTAAGCATTATCCCCTGAAGGTAACAGTAGGCTACCTGCAGTGTACACCCCTTTAAGATTAGGGAAGAGGGCAAGACCGGATAGGGAACTAGTGCTGCGGCTGGGAAGGTCTGCCAAGGGCTGCAACCCCTTCGGGCTGTGACCGCCGAGCACTATGGCCCTTACCGGACCTCTTCTAGTCCTACTTGGGGTGAGTTTCTTGGCCCAAGCTACGGCCAGCAACTGCAGTCAATGTACAGTAACTACTAGAGAAGGATGGTTGAGCTCCCAAACATTGGTGTATCATACTGTCTATGACTGTAAAGGCCATAAAATAGGAAGCTGCATTTTTAACCTGACTCAGTATGCTCTATGCAGAGAAGGTGATAGGACCGTATGCTATGATCCAAAAGAACTCCCTTATCAATACTGGGTAGAAATGAAGACAGATTTGAAAGTAGGCAATTTAATTGGAACAAGTGAAGTTGTAACCACCCTGAATACTTCAGTGTCAATAACCTTTGATGCCTGGGATATTATAGATGAAGACCCCTATACTGATTGTGGAAGCCTGAGTTGGAGGAGATATTATAGTAACCCCCCCAAGTACATTTGTCCTAGAAAGGGTGGAACAGTGGCTTCTACGTGTTACACTGATTGGATAAGAGATGATCCATGGGACAGGAGTTATCATTACTGTGGACCCTCAAATTGGGGTTGTGCTTGTTGGAGTATGGATCCTGGGGCTATAGGACCCCAATATATATATGCTTAATAAAATAATTAGGTTGCAAGCTGTAGTAGAAATAGTTGTGAATAAAACCGGAGATGCACTCGGATTAATTGCAAAACAAAATACCAAGATGAGAACTGCTTTGTATCAAAATCGCTTAGCTTTAGATTACTTGCTAGCACAAGAAGGAGGAGTCTGTGGAAAATTTAACCTTAAGTAATTGCTGTTTAGATATTGATGATGAAGGAAAAGCTGTGAATGAACTTGTAAAAAGAAATGAAGAAAATAGTGCATGTCCCAGTTCAAACTTGGAATGAAATCAATTTAAGAGGATTATGGAGGGACTTTATGGGTCGTGGTTGACTTACTGGAATCGGGATAGTTGTATTGGGAATATGTGGAGGGTTGTTTAATAATTCAGTAATTCCATGTTTAATACCCTGTTTTACCAGACCAATACACTCGGTTATACAAGGAATGCAAATATCTGTGGTACCTGTTG
>NW_023309082.1:0-507 GCF_011077185.1 Oxyura jamaicensis
GGGGTGGGGGGAGGGAGGGGAGGGGGCTGGGGTCACGTGGGGAGGGGGCTGGGGTCATATTGGGGGGGGTAAGGAGGGGGCTGGGGTCACGTGGGGGGGCTTTGGGGTGACGTGAGGGTCCCCAGGCCCGGGGGGCGGGGCCACCCGGCCCCAGTGGGCGTGGCTTATGGGGGTGGGCGGGGCCTAACCCCCCCCCCCCGCCCCCCCCCCCCCGCAGGAGCTGGAGGCCATCAAGGCCCGGGTGCGGGAGATGGAGGAGGAGGCCGAGAAGCTCAAAGAGCTGCAGAACGAGGTGGAGAAGCAGATGAACATGAGCCCCCCGCCGGGCAACGGTCAGGCCACGCCCCCCTCGCCCCCCAAGCCCCGCCCCCTCGTCCCCCAAGCCCCGCCCCCTTTTGTGACCCCCGAGGCTCCTCCCCCGCAGCCGGCCCGGTCATCATGTCCCTGGAGGAGAAGATGGAGGCGGACGCTCGCTCCATCTACGTGGGCAACGTGAGTGGGGGGGGG
>NW_023309082.1:607-1163 GCF_011077185.1 Oxyura jamaicensis
CCCCCCCGCAGGTGGACTACGGGGCGACGGCGGAGGAGCTGGAGGCCCACTTCCACGGCTGCGGCTCCGTCAACCGCGTCACCATCCTGTGCGACAAGTACAGCGGGCACCCCAAGGGGTGAGTGCCGCCCCCAAAACGGGGGGAATCGGCCCCAAAACGGGGCCGCGGCCCGGCAGGAGCGGGGAAGGGTGGCAAACGGCCCCGGGAAGGGCTCCAGAGGGCCTCGAAAGGGCTCCGGAAGGACCCCAGAGGGCTTGAAAAGGACCCAAAAGGATCTGAAATGACCCCAAAGGGCCCCAAGAGGACCTGAGAGGGACCCAAAAGGGCCCCAAAGGGCCTCAAAATGACCCCAAAGGGCCCCAAAAGGACCTGAGAGGGACCCAAAAGGGCCCTAAAGGGCCTCAAAATGACCCCAAAGGGCCCCAAAAGGACCTGAGAGGGACCCAAAAGGATCCGAAATGACCCCAAAGGGCCCCAAGAGGACCTGAGAGGGACCCAAAAGGGCCCCAAAGGGCCTCAAAATGACCCCAAAGGGCCCCAAAAGGACCTGAGAGG
>NW_023309083.1:0-620 GCF_011077185.1 Oxyura jamaicensis
GGGGGGGGGGGGGGGGGGGGTGTCGGGGCTGGGGGGGAGGTTGGGGACGGAGCTCGGAAGCCCTCTGGAGATTTCCGTCCCCGCTCGACGAGCGCGGGGGGAAATCGGCCTTGGCAGCTCGGAGCGCGCCCTCGGTAGGCTTCAGAGTGAACGCTGGAGGGAAGGACTGCGCCGCCCCGTTTCGGGGCTGGGGTTTGCTTCCCCGCACCCCAAACACCCCCACGGGGGGCGATGCCCAGAGCGGGACCCCCGTGCCCATGCATCGCCCGAGCCGCTCCGGCTACGGCGTTCACTCTGAAGCCTACTGAGGGCGCCTGCACCGCCGCCGCCCGTCCCCGTGTGCTGGCTTTTTGGGGTGTTAATTACACCAATTACACCCCACGCTGGCTGAGGCTGACCAGGAGGAGGCAGAGCCTTGTCCTGGGGATGCTCCCGCGTGTGCTGCCCGGTGGGCTCCATCCCAGAGGCAGAAAGAAAGAAGCCATGGCCCAATTTCTTGATTTTTTGTCGTTTTTTTTCCAATTGCCAAGCCCCAGCTGGGTGCTGCCGGGTCTGGTGCTGGGAAGCTGGACCCGGCCCGGAGCCGCAGGAGAGCCTGCTCTGCTCCCCGTGTGATTTAC
>NW_023309083.1:720-1658 GCF_011077185.1 Oxyura jamaicensis
CGGCCCGGAGCCGCAGGAGAGCCTGCTCTGCTCCCCGTGTGATTTACGGGCTGGCTTCAACATTTATCAGCTGCCTGTGGGGCTGCAGCGAGCGGGATTTATGGCAGGCAGCGACGGCTTGGATAAATCCTGGCGTGGGGCTGGCAGAGGGGAGAGACGCGGGGCAGGGGGCTCACAGCGGGGAGAGCAGCTGAGGGCAGAGGGGCTGCCGTGGTGCTGGGTGGTGCTGGGCGCCGCTGCACGGTGCTGGTGCATGGTGCTGGGCACTGGTGCATGGTGCTAGGCACCAGTGCACGGTGCTGGGTGCTTGTGCGTGGTGCTGGGTGCTGCTGCACGGTGCTGGTGCATTGTGTTGGGTGCTTGTGCATGGACCTAGGCACTGGTGCATGGTGCTGGGTGCTGCTGCGTGGTGCTTGTGCACAGTGCTGGGTGCTGGTGCATGGTGCTGGTGCATTGTGTTGGGTGCTTGTGCATGGTGCTGGGTGCTGGTGCATGGTTCTGGGTGCTTGTGCAGAGTGCTGAGTGCTTGTGCATGGTGCTAGGAGCTGGTGCATGGTGCTGGGTGCTTGTGCATGGTGCTGGGTGCTGCTGCACGGTGCTGGGCACTGCTGCATGGTTCTAGGTGCTTGTGCATGGTGCTGAGTGCTGCTGCATGGTGCTTGTGCACGGTGCTGGTGCACGGTGCTGGGTGCTTGTGCATGGTGCTGGGTGCTGCTGCATGGTGCTGGTGCACGGTGCTGCATGCTTGTGCAGAGTGCTGGGTGCTGGTGCATGGTGCTAGGTGCTTGTGCATGGTGCTGGGCGCTGCTGCATGGTGCTGGTGCACGGTGCTGCATCCTTGTGCACAGTGCTGGGTGCTGGTGCACGGTGCTAGGCACTGGTGCTGAGTGTTTGTGCATGGTGCTGGGCACTGCTGCATTGTGTTGGGTGCTTGTGCA
>NW_023309084.1:0-897 GCF_011077185.1 Oxyura jamaicensis
AAGTATATATAATCTCAACAACGAGCCCTTTGATCCTCTGTCACTTGGCAGAAACTGGACCCCCACATTAAGACGTTGATGCATGCCTTGCAAGCACATACACGGGTTAAGCCAAGCAACACATAGCTCAAAAGGAAGGTGAACTTGAACTCAGTACAGGGAGGACCCCATACATTGAACAGATGGCAGAAACAAAACAAAATAAAACAAAACAAACAAAAAAAGCCCCTCAACGGGTTAATTTTCTAGTGGGAAATACAGAATACCATCATGTAATTAGTGAAAACAGACATGGTTGCATATCCTGGCCCTTCCTTGCCTTTGAACTTTGTAGCCTTAAACTCTTTTATCCTCTGCATAGAAGGAAACAGCAAAGCAGATCCTGAGCAAACACAACCCTAACCCTAACCCTAACCCTAATCCTAACCCTAACCCTAAACCTAAACCTAACCCTAACGGATGTAACCCTATCCCTAACCCTAACGGATCTAACACGAACCCTTACCCTAACCCTCTAACCCTAATCCTAACACTATCGCCCTAAACCTAACCCTCACTCTAACCCTAACCCTAACCTTCTAACCCTAACCCTATCCCTAACCCTAAACAAAAACCATAACCCGAATCCTATCCCTAACCCAGCCCTAATCCTCTAACCCTAACCCTAGCCCTAGCCCTAACCCTCTAACCCTATCCGTAACCCCCTAACCCTAACCCTAACCCTGTACTCCTAACCCTAACCCTAACCCTCTACAACCTAACCCTATCCCTAACCCTTAACCAAAACCATAACCCTAACCCTAACCCTAACCCTAGCCGTAATCCTCTATCCCTAACCCTAGCCCTATCCCTAACCCTCTAACCCTATCCCTAACCCTCTAACCCTAACCCTAACCC
>NW_023309084.1:997-1367 GCF_011077185.1 Oxyura jamaicensis
TAACCCTAACCCTAACCCTAACCCTACCCTAGCCCTAACCCTAACCCGAACCCTCTAATCCTAACCCTAACCCTAACCCTTTGACCCTAACCCTATCCCTAACCCTACTCCAAAACCAGAACCCTAACCCTAAACCTAACCATAACCCTATGGATGTAACCCTAACCCTAACCCTAACCCTAACCCTAACACTCTCTAAACCTAACGCTAACCGTAACCCTAAGCCTAAGCCTAACCCTAACCCTAACCCTAATCCTAACCCTAACCCTAGCCCTAGCCCGAGCCCTTGCCGTAGCCCTAAATCTAACCCTAACAATAACCCTCTAACCCTAACCCTAACCCTAACGGATCTAATGCTAACACTAACCCT
>NW_023309085.1:0-688 GCF_011077185.1 Oxyura jamaicensis
ACTTTCTCTCCCTGTAGGGCAGGGAGCGCCCCGAGGCACCGCGAGATTATGGGGGGGGGGGCTGCTGCCGGGGGGAGGGGGAGACCCCCCCCCCAAACACACGCCGAGGAGCAGGGCAGCGGGGAGCCCCCACGGCAGGGGGGAGCCCCCAGGACGGGGGCTTGGGGCACGCAGCCCCCAAAGGCAGCCAGCGGGGCTCGCCTCGCCCCATAGCCAGCGCTGCTGGGGGGGGGGGGCATGGGGGGGCTACCCCTGGCCTGGCCCCCCCCCTCACCCTAGCGGATGTAAACGTCGTGGCCCCAGCCCTCCACGTCGCTCTGGTCCAGGCCGAGGGGCTCCGGGGGCTCGGGGCCATAGCGGTCCTGGCCCTTGGCTCGGCCCCGTAACGCCCGGCCCCGTAACGCCCGGCCGGGGTGCCGGTGGCCGGGGCCGGAGCTGGGGTGGGGGGGGCGCCCCCCCCGTGACTCTTCATCCTCCTCCTCCTCCTCTTCCTCCTCGCCGGGGTCGGTCTCGACGTCCATGCAGGAGTCTCCGGGCTCGGTGCCGGCCGAATCCCGGCTGCCCGGGGTCTCGGAGTCGAAGGTGTCCTGGCGGGGCAGGCCGCGGGGGGCCGCGCGGGGGGGCAGCGGGACGGGCCCCTCGGGGGGGCTGCCGCGCTCCCCCCGGCCCGGCGGCTCCCCGTGCACGA
>NW_023309085.1:788-1141 GCF_011077185.1 Oxyura jamaicensis
ACTTTCTCTCCCTGTAGGGCAGGGAGCGCCCCGAGGCACCGCGAGATTATGGGGGGGGGGGCTGCTGCCGGGGGGAGGGGGAGACCCCCCCCCCAAACACACGCCGAGGAGCAGGGCAGCGGGGAGCCCCCACGGCAGGGGGGAGCCCCCAGGACGGGGGCTTGGGGCACGCAGCCCCCAAAGGCAGCCAGCGGGGCTCGCCTCGCCCCATAGCCAGCGCTGCTGGGGGGGGGGGGCATGGGGGGGCTACCCCTGGCCTGGCCCCCCCCCTCACCCTAGCGGATGTAAACGTCGTGGCCCCAGCCCTCCACGTCGCTCTGGTCCAGGCCGAGGGGCTCCGGGGGCTCGGGGCC
>NW_023309086.1:0-782 GCF_011077185.1 Oxyura jamaicensis
CCCCGGTGACATCCGACAGGGGTTTGGGGACTCCCCGGTGACAACCAATTGGAGTTTGGGGACCCCCCAGTGACATCTGACTGGGGTTTGGGGTATGGGGACCCCCCGGTGACATCCAGTTGGGGTTTGGGGACCCCCGGTGACATCCAGTTGGGCTTTGGGGACACCCCGGTGACATCCAACCGGGGTTTGGGGTATGGGGACCCCCCGGTGACATCCAACGGGGGTTTGGGGACCCTCCGGTGACATCCAACCGGGGTTTGGGGTATAGGAACACCCCGGTGACGTCCAATTGGGGTTTGGGGACCCCCCGGTGACATCCGACCGGGGTTTGGGGACCCTCCGGTGACATCTGACTGGGGTTTGGGGACCCCTCTGGTGACATCTGATGGGGGTTTGGGGTTTGGGGACACCCCGGTGACATCTGATGGGGGTTTGGGGACCCCCCGGTGACATCTGACGGGGGTTTGGGGTATGGGGACCCCCCGGTGACATCCAATGGGGGTTTGGGGACCCCCCGGTGACATCTGACTGGGGTTTGGGGTATGGGGACCCCCCGGTGACATCCGACCGGGGTTTGGGGACCCCCCAGTGACATCTGACTGGGGTTTGGGGTATGGGGACACCCCGGTGACAACCAATTGGGGTTTGGGGACACCCCGGTGACATCCAACGGGGGTTTGGGGACCCCCTGGTGACATCTGATGGGGGTTTGGGGACCCCCTGGTGACATCTGACGGGGGTCTGGGGTTTGGGGACCCCCCCGGTGACATCCGACAGGG
>NW_023309086.1:882-1093 GCF_011077185.1 Oxyura jamaicensis
ACATCTGATGGGGGTTTGGGGTTTGGGGACACCCCGGTGACATCCAACGGGGGTTTGGGGGCCCACCGGTGACATCCGACCGGGGTTTGGGGTATGGGGACACCCCGGTGATGTCCAATTGGGGTTTGGGGACACCCCGGTGACATCTGATTGGGGTTTGGGGACCCCCCTGGTGACATCTGATGGGGGTTTGGGGTTTGGGGACACCCCG
>NW_023309087.1:0-253 GCF_011077185.1 Oxyura jamaicensis
CACCCACGGTGCCACCCCAAAGCCACCCGTGGGGTCACCCCCAGTGCCACCCCACGGCGTCACCCCCAGTGCCACCCACGGTGTCACCCTGTGTCCCCATCACCTCTAACCCATGGTGGCACCCACGGGGCCACCCACCGGGGTCACCCTGAAGCCCTGCCACCACCTCAAACCCACGGCAACACCCACGGGGGGGCACCCACGGGAGCACCCCACCGCCACCCACAGCGTCACCCGTGGGGGGGGGTCACCC
>NW_023309087.1:353-1163 GCF_011077185.1 Oxyura jamaicensis
GTCACCCCCAGTGCCACCCACGGTGTCACCCTGTGTCCCCATCACCTCTAACCCATGGTGGCACCCACGGGGCCACCCACGGGGGTCACCCTGAAGCCCTGCCACCACCTCAAACCCACGGGGGGGCACCCACGGGACCACCCCACCGCCACCCGCAGCGTCACCCGTGGGGGGGGGGTCACCCACTGGGCCACCCGCGGCGTCACCCGCGGGGCCACCCCGTGGGGTCAGCCATGAGGCCACCCCGCGGTGTCACCCTGCGACCCCATCACCGCCTCTAACCCCTGGTGGCAGCCGCTGGGTCACCCCCGGTGCCACCCCAAAACCACCCGTGGGGCCACCCCGTGGGGTCACCCTGCGCCCCCGTCACCCACAGCAGCACCCACGGGGCCACCCACGGGGCCACCCTGCGCCCCTGTCACCACCACCCATGGTGTCACCCCAAAGCCACCCATGGTGTCCCCCACAGGGCCACCCTGCAGCCACCTGCAGCGTCATCCACGGGGTCACCCCTCGGTGTCACCCTGTGCCCCATCACCACTGGTAACCCGTGGGGACACCCACGGTGCCACCCCAAAGCCACCCGTGGGGTCACCCCCAGTGCCACCCCACGGCGTCACCCCCAGTGCCACCCACGGTGTCACCCTGTGTCCCCATCACCTCTAACCCATGGTGGCACCCACGGGGCCACCCACCGGGGTCACCCTGAAGCCCTGCCACCACCTCAAACCCACGGCAACACCCACGGGGGGGCACCCACGGGAGCACCCCACCGCCACCCACAGCGTCACCCGTGGGGGGGGGTCACCC
>NW_023309088.1:0-1066 GCF_011077185.1 Oxyura jamaicensis
GGGTGGGCGACCAAGCTCCACCACAACTGCTCTCTCACTCCCCCTCCTCAAAGAGGAGCAGGGAAAAAATATGATGAAAGGGGCTCAAGGGTTGAGCTAAGGACGAGGAGATCACACAGTAATTATTGTGACAGGCAAAACAGAGTCAACATAGGGAGATAGTAAGATTTACTGCCTATTACTAACAAGCTAGAGGAGTGAGAAACAAAGGAAAGAAACCAAAAGCACCTTCCCCCTTCCTCCCCCCCCGCCCCCCCATTCCACCGTCTTCCACCTCCTCCCCCCGAGCGGCACAGGGGAATGGGGGCACGGGTGTTATGGTCAGTCTATAGCGCTTCTTCTCTGCCTCTCCTTCTTGGTCACTCTCGTCCCCTCTGCTGTGGGGTCCCTCCCACAGGATGCAGTCCTTGCCGAACTGAACCGGCGTGGGCTTCCCACAGGCAGCAGCTCTTCAAGAACTGCTCCAGATATGGGTCCGTACCATGGGGTCCATCCCTCGGGAGCACACTGCTCCAACCTGGAGTCCCCCATGGGTAGCAGCTCCTGACAGGTCACCTGCTCCTGCGTGGTCTCCTCTCCATGACCTACAGGTCTGGCCCAGAATCTGCTCCTGCAGGGGTCTTCCACAGGCCGCAGTCTCTGTCGGTGCAGGTCGACGTTTCCATCGTGGTCTCCTCCACGGGCTGCAGCGTGGAACCCTGCTCCACCGTGGTACTCCATGGGCTGCAGGGGGACATCCTGCTTCACCATGGTCCTCACCACAGGCCGCAGGGGACTTCTGCTCCGGCGCCTGGAGCACCTCTCCCCCTCCTTCTTCACTGACCTTGGTGCCTGCAAGTCTGTTCCTCGCTCCTCTCACTCTCTCAGCTGCTGTGTGGTGCAGCATTTTTTTTCCCTGTCTTAAATACGCTCTCACAGAGGCGCAAAACAACATCACTTATTGGCTCGGCTGTGGTCAGCAGTGGGGCCCTTACCAAACATGGGGCAACTTTGATATCCTTCTCACAGAAGCAACCCCTATGGCCCCCTGCTACCAAAACCTTGCCATGTAAACCCACTACACTAG
>NW_023309089.1:0-2028 GCF_011077185.1 Oxyura jamaicensis
AAGCTGCCACCGTTTCTCTGCCTCCTTCTCCTGTTGATTTTGCTCAGAAGGTCCTTTCTCATCCGTGCCAGCCTCCTGCCACCTTGGCTTTCTTCCTGTGTGTCAGGTTGGACCCTTGATGAGCCTGAAGAGGAGATGATGGAACAGGGAGCAATGGTTTGAATCTTAATGAAGGCTATATATTTAGATGAGATATGAGGAGGAAATTCTTTTCTTACCAGGGTGAGGAGTCCTTGGAAGAGGTTACTGCCGTGGTTTAACCCGGCCGGCAGCTAAACACCACACAGCCGGTCGCTCAGCCTCTCAACTCCCTCTCTGGGATGGGAGAGAGAAATGGGAAAGAGAAGCCTGTGGGTTGAGATAAAGGCAGTCTATTAAGATAGGAAATAATAATAATAATAATAATAATAATAACAATAATAATAGTGTGTACAAAACAAGTGATGCACAATGCAATTGCTCACCACCCGCTGACCAATGCCCAGCCCATCCCCGAGCAGCCGGGGGAACTACAGGCCTGTCAGTCTGACCTCAGTGCTAGGGAAACTCACGGAGCAGATTGAGTGCCATCACACAACACTTCCAGGATAACCAGGTGATCAGGCCCAGTCAGAAGGGGTTTATCAAACCAGGTCCTGCTTGACAAATCCGATCTCCTTCTAAGACAAGGTGATGAACTCAGGGGACAAGGGAAAGGCCGTGGATGTGGTCTACCTCAGGAAGGCTTTTGAAATCATTTCCCACAGCGTTCTCCTGGAAAAACTGGCTGCTCAAGGCTTGGATGGGCGTATGCTACTTTGGGTTAAAAACGGGATGGGTGGCTGGGCCCAAAGAGTTGTGGTTAATGGAGTTCAATCCATTTGGAGTCTAGCCACTAGTGGTGTCCCCAAGGGCTCAGTTTTGTGGCCAGTTCCCTTCAATATCTTTATCAGTCTGGATGATGGGATCGAGTGCCCCCTCAGGAAGTTCATCATCTGACACCAAGTTAGGAGTGAGTGTTGGTCTGCTCAATGGTAGGTGGGCTCTGCAGAGAGTCCTGGCTGGGCTGGACCCATGGGCTGAGTCCAACTGTATGAAGTTCATCAAGGCTATATGTCAGGTCCTGCACTTGGGGCTCTACCACCCCATGCAATGCTGGGGAAGAGTGTGTGGAAAACTGCCCAGTGGAAATGGACTTGGGGTGTATTGGTTGATAGTCGGCTGAACATGAGCCAGCAGTGTGCTCAGGCTGCCATGAAGGCCAACAGCATCCTGGCTTGGACCAGGAATACTGTGGTCAGCAGAAGTAGGGAAGAGATGGTCCCTCTGTACACAGCCCTGATGAGGACACACCTTGAGGACTGCATTCAGGCACTGGAACAGACTGCCCAGAGAGGTTGTGGATCCCCCCTCAGTGCAAGTTTTGAAGGCCAGCTTGGATGGGGCTTTTGGCAACCTGGTCTAGTGGAAGGTGTCTCTGCCCATGGCAGAGGGGTTGGAATTCTATGATCTTTAAGGTCCTTTCCTACCCAAACCACACTGTGATTCGCTGATTCTGTAAACCCAAAACACAGCACCATACCAGCTACTAGGAATAAAATCTATCCCAGCTAAAACTCAGACTATATCCACCCCTTATTCCATATCATTGTTCCTATGTCATACTCAGGTCTGACACTTAAGACCATTCCCACATCCTCCTGTCGTTATCTACCCAAGTAAAGAGTCCTTCTCCATGTTTTTAAAAGACCCCTTGAAGTACTGAAAAGCTGCAAGGAGGTCTCCCTAGAGCCTTCTCTTCTCCAGGCTGAACACACCTAACTCTTCAGCCTGTCTTCAGAGGAGAGGTGCTCCAGCCCTCTCCTCATCTTTGGAGCCCTCCTCTGCATTTGCTGTAAGAGCTCCACATCTTTCTTGTGCTGGTGACCCCAAACCTGGACACAGGGCTCCAGGGGAGGCCTCCCAAGGGCAGAGCACAGGGGGACAATCACCTGCCTCCACCTGCTGGCCACTCCTCTCTTGCTGCAGCCCAGGATGCAGTTGGCCTTC
>NW_023309090.1:0-15109 GCF_011077185.1 Oxyura jamaicensis
GCTTAGGAGAAAAAAGAGGGTTTATAATCTTTGGAAAAGAGGGTGAGCCACTCAGGGGGACTATAAGGATGTTGCGAGGCGGTGCAGGGACAAAATCAGAAAGGCCAAAGCTCATCTGGAACTCAATCTGGCTACTGCTGTTAAAGACAACAAAAATGTTTTGATAAATACATCAGTATAAAAAGGAGGACTAAGGAGAATCTCCACCCTTTACTGGATGTGGGGGGAAACTTAGTAATCAGAGATGAGGAAAAAGCTGAGGTGCTTAACGCCTTCTTTGCCTCAGTCTTTAACAGCAAAACCAGTTGTTCTCTGGATGCCCAGTACCCTGAGCTGGTGGAAGGGGATGAGGAGCAGAATGTCGCCCCCACAATCCACGAGGAAATGGTTGGCGACCTGCTACAGCATTTGGATGTACGCAAGTCGATGGGGCCGGATGGGATCCACCCGAGGGTACTGAGAGAACTGGCGGAGGAGCTGGCCAAGCCGCTTTCCATCATTTATTGTCAGTCCTGGTTATCAGGGGAGGTCCCACTTGACTGGCGGCTAGCAAACGTGATGCCCATCTACAAGAAGGGCCGGAGGGTAGACCCGGGGAACTATAGGCCTGTTAGTTTGACCTCAGTGCCAGGGAAGCTCATGGAGCAGATTATCTTGGCTGTCATCATGCGGCAGTTGCAGGGCAAGCAGGCGATCAGGCCCAGTCAGCATGGGTTTATGAAGGGCAGGTCCTGCTTGATGAACCTGATCTCCTTTTATGACAAGGTGACACACTTAGTGGATGAGGGAAAGGCTGTGGATGTGGTCTACCTTGACTTCAGTAAGGCATTTGACACTGTTCCCCACAGCATTCTCCTCAGGAAACTGGCTGCTCATGGCTTGGACTGGCATATGCTTCGTTGGGTTAAGAGCTAGCTGGGTGGCCGGGCCCAGAGTGTTGTGGTGAATGGAGTCAAATCCAGTTGGAGGTCGGTCACTAGTGGAGTCCCCCAGGGCTCGGTACTGGGGCCAGTTCTCTTTAACATCTTCATCGATGATCTGGACGAGGGGATCGACTGCACCCTCAGCAAGTTTGCAGACGACATCAACTTAGGTGCGTGTCGATCTGCTCGAGGGTAGGAAGGCTCTGCAGGAGGATCTGGATAGGCTGGACCAATGGGCCGAGGCCAGCGGTATGAAGTTCAACAAGGCCAAGTGCTGGGTCCTGCACCTGGGGCACAACAACCCCAAACAGCGCTCCAGGCTGGGAGATGAGTGGTTCGAAAGCTGCCTGTCAGAGAAGGACCTGGGAGTATTGGCTGACAGTCGGCTGAATATGAGCCAGCAGTGTGCTCAGGCGGCCAAGAAGGCCAACAGCATCCTGGCTTGTATCAGAAACAGTGTGGCCAGCAGGTCCAGGGAAGTGATTGTCCCCCTGTACTCGGCTCTGGTGAGGCCGCACCTCGAGTACCGTGTTCAGTTTTGGGCCCCTCACTACAAGAAGGACATGGAGGTGCTTGAGCGAGTCCAGAGAAGGGCTACGAAGCTGGTGAAGGGTCTGGAGAACAACTCTTACGAGGAGCGGCTGAGGGAGCTGGGACTGTTTAGCCTGGAGAAGAGGAGGCTCAGGGGCGACCTTATTGCACTCTACAGGTACCTGAAAGGAGGCTGTAGTGAGGTGGGGGTTGGTCTATTCTCCCACGTGCCTGGTGACAGGACGAGGGGGAATGGGCTAAAGTTGCGCCAGGGGAGGTTTAGGTTGGATATTAGGAAGAACTTCTTTACTGAACGGGTTGTTAGTCACTGGAATAGGCTGCCCAGGGAAGTGGTTGAGTCACCATCCCTGGAGGTCTTTAAAAGACGTTTAGATGTAGAGCTTAGGGATATGGTTTAGTGGAAGATTTGTTAGCGTTAGGTAGGAGGTTGGACTCGGTGATCTTGGAGGTCTCTTCCAACCTAGACTATTCTGTGATTCTGTGATTCTGTTAAGGAGCAGTTATGCTCTCCTGGCGTGGTACTTTCAGGGTCTGCACTACGCGTTAAGCTACAAACCTGCTTAACTGGAGCAGAAGGTTGCATTTTATTTAACAGATGATTAACCCTTTCCAGCAATTGTTTAAGATGAGTATTCTCATTCAAAAGTTTAGCAACTCTGATTCCTAATGTTCTTCCTGTGTCCCTTTCAAAGGCTAATTATGACATTTTCCAATTTTAAAGCTGTATATTCCCCATCAGAAATTAGTTTGGGAGCAGGAATTTACTTAGCTTCTTGTTGAGTGCAAGACAAACAGGCTCCTAATACTGCACAAATTACGCGTTCACCTTTTTTCACTCCAGTCTTTTGCACAGCCTGACACTGCTTAATGTGTTCTACCACTGTCTCTCCATCTTTCTAAAATTTTTGAGCCCACTCCTTCCCAGCCTGGGAAGGGCCACATTTGTATTTTTGCAGCAGTTTATCCATGGCAATCCTGCCAAATACACCAATTTCTCTGTTGCGTTAAAGGTGACTGCAATTTATTAAAGCAAAAGGTACACAGGTTCTTTGGATTGCCGGTGATAAATTCACTGTCTGCAAAGCACATACAAATACCAAAACTATGAGTAACACAGCCTGGCTATAAACACGTTAAAAGGTATAAAGCGACTCTATAGAGATTTCTAAGTTTCCTGGGGAGGCACTTGGTATAGCCAAGTGTTCAAATCGTACCCAAAGGCATCCCAATGGGGGAGGAAGAGAGGCTCAGCCCATCAACTGATCCCAAAAGTCAGAAGGTATCCTTCACAATAGTATCTTCCCTAACAACCTTTCTCTCTTAAGCCAATTTATATTATTTTCTATCTTTTAGGCGGAGCTTGAGTGACTCTAGTCATAGATATCTTGGTTATGATTGGTGCAAAGTTTTCTCACTTTTGTTTAAAAGTATAGTTTCAGAGAAATTCAGAGAGCATGCTCAGTGAGGGGTGGTCACACCTTGGAGGTGGGTAGCTTTTGGGATGGAGATGTGTTTTGGTATTATAATGATATTATAATGAGCAAAAGTACACTAGAGTACAGCATTTGTCAAAACATAACAGGTTGTTGGCTCAGGGTAGCAAAAAGTGCAGCTTATCAGTCTCAGTGTGCACAAGAACAATCGAGTCCCTACCTGGTCACAGAGCCTAGCCGTGGTGTCTCTACTCCGCTCCACACTCCGTACTGTTCCTCTTAGAGTCAGCACACCAAGTTCCCCCAGTGTGATTAACATCTAAGGTTGGAGGCCTAGGGAACTTCTATGTAGTGCAGCTACACTCCACCCTGGAAGCTTCTTCAGTCCTTTCAAAACCTTTTCTTTACAATGTGAATATCAGTTTAATTTCCAAGTCACCTCAGGCAATTATTTCACACATGTTTAAGGCATACAAGTAGAAAGACTTCATTACTGATACAGCAGTTTTCTCTTCAAAAAAACCAAACATTTTTATCCTCTAAAATTTAGACAACAAAATGGCATATTTCAAAACATTGTGCCAAAATAAACTATACCAACATTTGAACGTTTGTTCAAAGAAAAAAAAAAGATGTATTGAATAACCCCCCTTATTTAAACTAATAAAAAGGAAAAAGAAAAACACACTACATCTTTGGCCCAAAATTGTTAGATGTCACCTTATTAAAAAAGGTTTTTCCTAAAAAAGTTAAACATGGACAAAAGCTCATCTTGATAAATATTTTTGCTTTAGTTTAAAATTGTGAATTACTTACTATTAAAAGTATTGCAATTCAAAAATATCTTGAAGAAGAATATCTATAGAAGCTGTACTATAAGTGTATGTGACATCACTGAGAGCAGTTGTGCTCATGGATTAATGCTACATAGTTTGCACAACCTTGTGGAAAACATATAATCAAAACAAATGCTTATTGCATAGATATACGTCTGCTGCTACAAAGCAAGAGCTGGTGACAAAAATATCTTTATGTCATTATGAAATGCAATGACTCCTGCTAGAGTACATTTAATATAAATGCAAACAAAACTTACTAGATTTAAAAACAATACCCTTGATGCTATGCACTGAGACAATACTCTGTAAATCAGTTTATTTTCCATGTAGTGGACAAATCCAGTCAGTTTAATTATTTTTCTGCCGGTGAATAGTAAATTCAAAGTACTTATTTCCCACAAGAATGTGTTCACTGTGGCATATTGGGTCTTGCAATAACCCATAAAGCTTTCAATTTAAAGGTTACTTCTAGGAATTTGGAACCGTAACATCAGGTCTTTTTGCCATTAATAACAATGACTACACTACAATAGCTAAAGAACAATCATGTGTGGAAGAAGTAGAACAGTTCAATTAAGGAAAAGAGTTTTAGTGTACTTCGCTCATTTTAGACAGCACTCTATATTGCTCTTTTTGCATACAAAGTGGATTTGAGGATTTCCATTGTAAGAAAGAAATGACAAGCAAAACTGTGTTAAGCTGCCCTTTTTTTTCCCAAGTCTATACTTGGACACTAAGACAGAAGCTTTGCAAGATATTGCAATTCTTTTTGTTTTTATTATTAATTGAGAAAGTCTGATTTGTTACATTGTCACACTGCTAGTCAGAAATGCTGCAGTGAGGAAGAAAGTCAATGCTGGGTCAACCCAAGTCCTCATTCTAAAACATTTGTTTACAAAGAAATTATAGCAATGTTCGACACACCCAACACAATGTTCCTTGCTTTCTTCAGAGAGAAGTCCCATCAATCTTCCTCTAATGAGGCATGTTACTACATAAAGATGGTTTTTAAACAATACATCCCCATATTTTCATGAGAACAAAACGAGCATCTACAGATGTTACAGAAATCTTCACACATCATCATCATCTGATGTATCACTGCTGCTTGTCTCAGAATCATCATTCTCCAGAGCAGGTTGGAAAGTGCTATTTTTCCAGGGGCTAAATTTAAAATCACAGATAAGGCCATTTTTCAAAATGCCGTTTTTCCGAAGGCCGTTTTTTTGTAACTGAAATGAAAAAAAAAAAAAAAAAAAGATTTAGAGAGAGAAAAACACAACAACCTGTTGCATTTCAACATCCTCTGTCTTCATCTATGGGCTACATTAGATCCACAGCACTACATGTTATATATACACACAAATGTAATCACCAGTGATATGACCCGCGGGAATGGTGTTAAGCTGAGGCAGGGGAAATTTAGGCTGGACATCAGGAAGAGGTTCTTCACTGAGAGGGTGGTCGCACACTGGAACAGGCTCCCCAGTGAAGTAGTCATTGCACCAAGCCTGTCTGAATTTAAGAAGCAATTGGACTGTGCACTTAGTCACATGGTCTAAAATTTTGGGTAGACCTGTGTGGTGCCAGGAGTTGGACTCGATCCTTATGGGTCCCTTCCAACTCGGGATATTCTATGATTCTATGAAATGAAAATTTACCTGAGAGCTTTCACTTCTGAACCAGCCACCTGCATCCAAGAACTTCCAATCATACTAAGCTAAGTGAACAAGAGTTTACTCTCTTCCCATCTACTTCCTCAGACATTTTGCCCCAGTGACTCCTCCCACGTGGTCTCTCCCATGATGCAGTCCATTTTTCTGCAGTTGTGGTGGTTTTACTCAGCTGGGAAGCTGAACTCCACCACAACGGCTCTCTCACTCCCCTTCCTCAAAGGGAAAGGGGAAGAAGATACAATGCAAAGGGCTCAAGGGTTGAGATAAGGACAGGGAGATCACTCAACAATTATAATCACAGGCAAAACAGAC
This sequence comes from Oxyura jamaicensis, assembly GCF_011077185.1. Lineage (NCBI taxonomy): Eukaryota > Metazoa > Chordata > Aves > Anseriformes > Anatidae > Oxyura > Oxyura jamaicensis. The sequence goes on from NW_023309090.1 coordinate 5,736, forward strand.
TCAGCATAGGGAGATTAATATAATTTATTACCTATCACTAGCTGGCTAGAACAGAGAGAAACTAAAAGCAAACTAAAAACACCTTCCCCCCATCCACCTTCTTCAACATCCTCCCCCCAAGCAGTGCTGGGGAATGGGGGTTGTGGTCAGTCCATAACACTTTGTTTCTGCTACTCATTCATGATCACTCTCTTCCCTTGCTCCAGCATGGGGTCCTTCCCACAGGATAAAGTCCTTCCCAAACTGATCCTATATGGGCTTCCACAGGCAGCAGCTCTTCAAGAACTGCTCCAATATGGGTCTGTATCATGGGGTTCATCCTTCAGAAGCAAACTGCTCCAACACGGGTCTCTCATGGGCAGCAGCTCCTGCCAGGTCACCTGCTCCTGCATGGGCTCCTCTCCACAGGCTACAGGTCTGGCACAGAGTCTGCTCCAGCAGGGGTTCTCCACAGGCCGCAGCTTCCTTCAGGCCAGCTTCACCTGCTGCTCAACCATGGGTTCCTCCACGGACTGCAGTGTAGAAATCTGTTCCGCTGTTGTACACCATGGGGGACAACCTGCTCCACCATGGTCCTCTCCCCAGGCCACAGAGGAACTTCTGCTTCAGCTCCTGGAGCAGCTCCTCCCCCTCCTTCTCCACTGACCTTGGTGTCTGCAGGGCTGTTTCTCACTCCTTGCTCTCCCAGCTGCTGTTACACAGCAGTTATTTTCCTCTTCTTAAATATGCTCTTACAGAGGTACAAACAACATCACTTATTGGCTTGGCTCTGGACAGCAGCAGGTCCCTTTTGGAGCTGGCTAGAACTGGCTCTTATCTAACATGGCACACACAGCTTCTGGACTCTTCTCACAGAGGCCACCACTACAACCCCCTGCTACCAAAACCTTTCCACATAAACCCAAGACAGCAGTCTACTACTTCAAAAAATAAAAATAAAAAATCAAGTGTAGATTGTGTGCTCAGACTCTGTTACTAGTGAATTATATGTTCCTTGATTTCCAGTGAAGAAAGCCAAGGAAGCTGCATAAAGACCTTGAAAGAAAATTCCCTTTCCTCAGGCTGAGCTGAGGAGCTAGAAGGCCTGTGCAATTCTGTAACCAGCAGTGCTGAAACTAATTAGAACCCATCCTCTCTTCTTTCTTTGATATGTTGAGAAGCCTCATCTAAAATAAGTACTGCTTCCCATATCTTTTTTAACCAGCTGTTTTTCAGAAAGGACAAGGAAGGCAAGGAGAGAAAAGAAAAAGGGTACTGAAATGGCATCATCCTTAACTATCAAAATTACTGGAGATCCTCCTTAAAAGATAGGCATTTAGGGTAGCCACTTGCAAGTTCATAATGGAACATCAACTTAACATTACCTGTTCACTAATGGCCTGGAATTCCCTCATCTCATCCTCTGTTAGTGGAGCACATGTTTCATCATTTTCACTCTCTTCCTGCCAGCCCATCTCCTTTAACAACCTTTAAAATAAAAAGGACAATATTAGGAATTTCTACACATACTCAGACATTTCAAGCTCTGCCTACGTGAATAGGTAAAGATGTGTAATATATGGATTAGTCCATAATTTGATTTTTAAACAAACTCTTATATAAAAGTAGGTTAAAAGCATAAGATACATAAAGCACAGAAGTTGAGAAGTTCTCAGGTCCTTCACAGCTGACCCTGTTTTTGCTACTACATTTAATTTAAAAGGCTGCAAAACCTTAGTAATACTTTATCTATAGGACACGTTCTTAATTTCAAGCAAATATCTGCACCATCACTTGCACACACCAAGTATTAAATTTCCTGCCATCAGGTTTCATGTACAAAACAGACCCTGCCCCCCTCTGTCAATCCAGTAAATGTACCAAAAAAAGCTAAGTTTCCTGTTGTATCGCTTCAAGATATTTATTAATCAATCAACAACATTCCCAGATATAGCATAAGCTGCCCGGTGTTTCAAATAGACTCTTATGGAAACCAGGCTAATAAGAACCTCAGTTTTTCCTATTGTTTCAATTGGATGGCTGCTCTCCAGAACTGCAGCAATAAAAAAAGCAAATTTATCTAAGAAGTTATCCAAGGTAAATGACTTCATGGATTCATCAAGGGAAAGTCCTGCCTTAGTAATTTGATCTCCTTCCATGATAAGGTCACCTGCTTGGTGGGTGAAGGGAAAGCATTGGACGTAATCATTCTGGATTTTTGTAAGGCCTTTCATACTTAGCCTCATGGCATCCTTCTGAACAAACTGTCCAATTATGAGATAAACAGGTTCATGCTATGCTGGGTGATGAACTGTCTGTCCTGGTTTCAGTTAGGACAGAGTTAATTTTCCTCCTAGTAGCTGGTAGAGTGCTATGTTTTGGATTAGGATGAGAAGAGTGCTATTAGTAGTACTATTATCATTATCATTATTATTGTTGTTATTATTATTTTCCTGTCTTAATAAACTGTCTTTATCTCAACTCACAGGCTTGACTTTCCTGTTTCTCTCCCCCATCCCAGAGAGGGAGGGGGGAAGGTGAGCAAATGGCTGTGTGGTTTTTAGCTGCTGGCCGGTTTAAACCACAACACTGTCTGAACAGTAGAGCTCAAAGGCTTGTAGTGAATGGGGCTACATGTAGCTGGTAGCCAGTCACTAGAGGCATTCCTCAGAGCACAATTGGGCCAGTCCTATTCAATGTTTTTATCAGTGATGTGGATACAGGAGTGGAATGCATCCTCAGCAAGTTTGCTGATGATACTAAACTGGGAAGTGCTGCTGACACCCTGGAGAGATGAGAGGCCTTGCAGAGTGATCTAGATAAGATTGGAGCATTGGGCGATCAGCAACAGCATGAAGTTCAACAAAGCTAAATGCCAAGTTCTACATCAGGGATGCAGTAATGCCAGACACTGGTACAGTCTGGAAGATGAGTAGCTTGAGAGCAGCTCAGCAGAAAGGAATCTGGGGTGGTGGTTGACAATAGGTTCAACGTGAGTCAGCAGTGTGCTCTGACAGCCAGGAGGGCAAACCACATTTTGGGATGCATTAAACACAGCATAGCCAGCCAGTCAAAAGAGGTGATTCTCCCACTATATTTAGTGTTGGTGTGGTCTCACCTTGAATAGTGAGCATAGTTCTGGGCTCCATAACATAAAAAGGACGTTAAGGTACTTGAAAGCATACAGCAGAGGGCTACAAAGCTGGTAAAAGGGCTGGAAAGCTGTGGCAGTGTACTCCTGGCCCCCCTTAACCTGACCCTTCACCTGTAACCCTGATTGGGTGATAACCATCAGTGACAACCATATTGAATGCATCTGGTCATGACAGTTAAACTAGGCTCAAGGTAGATTCAGGGGAGATAGATCTAATGGCTAATAGAGTATGCACCAACCAAATATGGCTGTTATTTTTATGTGCACTACAGGGACTTTATCCCCTTCTACAGTACGTAACAGGTTTGACTGGGGAGGTCTGGCTCGGTTGGCAGATCCCCTAGTGTTGACTAACCAGGTGGCCTTTGCCAAACATGCATCCCAATTTTGAATGTCTCAGCACCCATTGCCTTCAGTGTAGTCTTTAACAGTCTATCACACAGCCTCATGGATGCTGATGCATGATATGGGGATGTGATTTACCCACTCATGGCCATGCTCTTTGGCCAAGGTGTCTATGAGGCTGTTTTGGAAATGAGTCTGTGTACTCCTCTTGCTCCCCCCAAACCTGACCCTTCACCTGTAACCCTGCTCAGGTGATAACCATCAGTGGCGATTGTGATGAATGCTCCAGGTCATGATAGCCTAACCAGGCTCAAGGTATGTTCAGGGGAGATAAATCCAAGGACTAATGGATCATGCAACAACCAAATATGGCTGGTATGCAAATATGACTAGTAGTCAATCTTCTTACCCCATAAACAAGGGACAGACAAGAGCCTGCTAAGCTCTCCTGTACTGCAGCAACCTGCATGCCAAGATCTTCCCCCTTTAGCAGGTATGCCTCTCAAGGTTACTCCTCGAGGTCAAGAGATTCCTCACCTGGGACAGATACTTCGTAAGTGACTAATAGCTAGCTTGTTGAAACTTTGCAAGTAATTTGGTAAGCACACTGAAACTTTGTAATCTTAACTAAATGATATAAAGGAATGATTGTGCATATAAACTGATAAGTCTAGGATTGGGATATAATCCATTCGTATCTAGACTCCTCAGAGTTTGTATGGCAAAAGGGACTCCATTCTGAACCTCGTAACTCAATGTGAGGATCTCCCTGATACTCTGTCTAACCCTGTCCTCTATGCAGTAAATAATCACGTGACCATGCCATCATGAATCTTGTTAATGCCACATTTACCATTAGAGCTTTATTAAATTGCTGTCTCAAACACAGTTTATCTCTGCTAAATCACTATTTTCATCAAGAAATATTTTGCTGCTTCTCCCTTACAAGTGAAGTGAATAATTACTTTTGTGACAAAGGCATGTCCTATGAGGAAAGGCTGAGGACACTTGGGTTGTCTAGTTTGGAGAACAGAAGGCTAAGAAGTGACCCCATTGCTTTCTACAACTTCTTGAGAAGGGGAAGTGGAGGGAGGTGCCGGTCTCTTCCCCCTAGTAAACAAAGACAGGACATATGGGAAGCGCACAAAACTGTGCCAGGGGAGGTTCAGACTGGACATGAGGAAAATTTACTTGACTGTGAGGGTGGTCAAAAACTGGAACAGGCTTCCTAGCAAGACAGTTGATGCCCCAAGCCTGCCAGCATTCGAGACGTTTGGATAATGCCCTCATTAATATGCTTTAACTCTTGGTAAGACCTGAAGTGGTCAAGCAATTGGACTAGATGATCTTGGAAGGTCCCTTCCAACTGAACTATTCTATTCTAAACACTTGAGTACCACTCGCCAAGGTGATCAGCTGCAGTGCAGGCAAGTTCTGCAGAGGAACAAGGAATGACGGTGTGCAGGGGAGTTCCTGCAAGGCCTCGTGAGAGCATCTAATGAGGCTTAGGCGGGGCCAGGAGAAGTAGCAGCCAGTCCCACATGTACAAAAGCATCACCAATGGAGCACCATCAACCAGGAGCAGGCTTAAGAATGGAGGCAAACAGGGCGTGGTGCATCAGCTAGCGAGTGGTGGGGCAGTTTGCACAGAAGGGCACTGTCACTGCCACTTCCAACAGCGATCATAACCTGCTGTCTTGGGTTTACGTAGCAAGGGCTTGGTAGCAGGGGAGCTGCAAGGGTGGCCTCTGTAAGAAGAGTCCAAAAGATGCCCCATATTAGAGAAGAGCCAGTTCCAGCCAGCTCCAAAAGGGACCCACCACTGGCCAGAGTCAAGTCAATAGGTGATGTTGGCTGTGCCTCTCTAAGAACATATTTAAGAAAGGGGAAAAAAAAAAAAAGAAAAAAGAAAAAAAAAAACTGCTGTGCAATGGCAGCTGGGATAGCAAGGAGTGAGAAACAGCCCTGCAGACACCAAGGTCAGTGAAGAAGGAGAGGGAGGAGGTGCTCCAGAGCAGAAGTCCCCCTGCAGCCCATGGTGTATGACGGCGGAGCAGGTCTCCATGCTGCAGCCCGTGGAAGGAGCCCATTGTGGAGCAGGTGGACCTGACCTGAAGGAGGCTGCAGCCCATGGAGAGCCCTGCAGGAGCAGGCTCCAGGCCAGACCTGTAGCCTGTGGAGAGGAGCCCATGCAGGAGCAGGTGATCTGGTGGGAGCTTCCACCTGTGGAGGACCCATGTTGGAGCAGTTTGCTCCTGAAGGGTGGATCCTGTGATACAGACCCATATTGGAGCAGTTCTTGAAGAGCTGCTGCCTGCGGGAAGCCCATATAGGATCAGTTTGGGAAGGACTGCATCCCATGGGAGGGACCCCATGTTGGGGAAGGGGAAGAGTGACCATGAAGGAGTGGCAGAGATGAAGCATTATGGACTGACCGCAACCTCCATTCCCCATGTTGCTGCTTGGGGGAAGGACACAGAAGAGGGTGGATAGGGTGGGGGGTGGTGGTGGTGCTTTTAGTTTGCTTTTAGTTTCTCTCTGTTCTGGCCTGCTAGTGATAGGCAATAAATTATATTAATCTCCCTATGCTGAGTCTGTTTTGCCTGTAATGATAATTGTTGAGTGATCTCCCTGTCCTTATCTCAACCCTTGCACCCTTTTCATCATATTTTCTCACCTTTTCCTTTGAGGAGTGGGAACAAGAAAACAGTTGTAGTGGAGTTCAGCTGCATAGCAGGGTTAAACTACCACACCTATGTGCAAGGAACTCTAGTCATAGCATACACCCTTTGCGTTCCCTCTAGCCTCTCCAGTCACAGGAATTGATGCAGCTACCCCAACAGAGCTCCCCTGGCAACATGCAGCCATCCACGTCTCAGACTGCAGAGCACGCCCAAGTTTTCTGTCAGTGATGGCAGCAGTGAGTATACATGTGTAGAGGTATGCCCAGGTAGAACTGCTCAGCCTGGTGACAGAGCTTCAGGAGGAGGTGGGCAGGCTGAAGAGCAGCAGGGAGTCAGAGGAGATCGACTGGTGGAATCATACTTCACCATGCCTGAGACAGGCATGTGGGCCAGCCACAACACAAGAAACAAAGGATCCCCCTTACCCTCTCACCACCAGGCAAAAGGAGGAGAAGTAAGAGACGGGGGGGGGGGGGGGGGGGGGGTGTTCTTATACAACAACTATGAGGCTCTGGAACATGACTGACTGCAGTGGGTTTATGTGGCAAGGTTTTGGTAGCAGGGGGCCATAGGGGTGGCTTCTGTGAGAAGGAACTAGAAGCTGCCCCAAGTTTGGTAAGGGCCCCACTGCTGACCAGAGCCAAGCCAATAAGTGATGTTGTTTGTGCCTCTGTGAGAGCATATTTAAGACAGGGAAAAAAAACGCTGTGCTATACAGAAGCTGGGAGAGTGAGAGGAGTGAGGAACAGCCTTGCAGGCTCCAAGGTCAGTGAACAAGGAGGGGGAGAGGTGCTCCAGGCGCCGGAACAGAAATCCCCTGCGGCCTGTGATGAGGACCATGGTGAAGCAGGATGTCCCCCTGCAGCCCATGGAGTACCACGGTGGAGCAGGGTTCCACGCTGCAGCCTGTGGAAGAGACCACGGTGGAGCAGGTGGACCTGCACCGACGGAGGCTGCGGCCTGTGGAAGACCCCTGCCGGAGCAGATTCTGGGCCAGACCTGTAGCCCATCGATAGGAGACCATGCAGGAGCAGGTCACCTGGCAGGAGCTGCTGCCCGTGGGGGACCCAGGTTGGAGCAGTTCGCTCCTGAAGGATGGACCCTGTGGTATGGACCCATATCTGGAGCAGTTCTTTAAGAGCTGCTGCCTGTGGGCAGCCCACACCGAATCAGTTCGGCAAGGACTGCATCCCATGGGAGGGACCCCACAGCACAGGGGACGAGAGTGACCGAGAAGGAGCAGCGGAGAAGAAGCGCTATAGACTGACCATAACTCCCATTCCCCCGTGCCGCTTGGGGGAAAGAGGTGGAGGTTTATTTCCTTTGTTTCTCTCTTCTCTAGCTTGTTAGTAATAAGCAATAAATCTTACTATCTCCCTATGCTGAGTCTGCTTTGCCCATCACAATAATTACTGTGCGATCTCCTCATCCTTATCTCAACCCTTGAGCCCTTTTCATTGTATTTTCTCCCGGTTCCTTTTTGAGGAGGGGGAGTGAGAGAGCAGTTGTGGTGGAGCTCGGCTGCCCACCCGAGTAAAACCACCATACTGACAGACAAACAACGATGTGGATGAAGGTCCAATGAGGTTCGTTGCCTAGGGCAAGTCAGCCTCTATCCCCTGTATCACAACAGGCTCCATCAAGAAGAAGAAAAAAAAGAAAGCGCTATTGTCATAGGTGAGTCCTCCTCCTTTCTGTGGGGAACAGAGGGCCCAATATATTGACCCAACCCATAGGGAAGTCTACTGCCTCCCTGAGGCCCAGGTAAGAGACATTGCTAGAAAAGTCGCTTACCTGTTATGGCCATCTGATTGTTACCTTTTATTGGTTTTATATGCTGGCAGGAATGAAGTAGCAAAGAGAAGTGCAAGGGCAATCAAAAGGGACTTCAAGGTCTTGGGGTAACTGGTTAAGTGTAATATTTTCCTCTGTCCTTCCAGTAGCAGGGAACAATACTGAAAGGAATAGGCAGACCCAGCTGATCAATATATGGCTCCGAGGCTGGTAGCATCAGCAGAATTTAGGGTTGCTCAATCAAGGGATGGTCTACACAACACCAGGCCTGCTGGCACCTGATAGGATGCACCTTTTTCAGAGGGGGAAAAATGATTTTTGCCCAGGAGTTAGCAGGGCTGATTGACAGGGCTTTAAACTAGATTTGAGGGGGGAAAGGGGCAAAAATGGGCCTGTCAGCGATAAGCTATGGGACTGCACACCAACCTTGAGGGACTGCGTGCTAGCAAGACCCTTTGGTCTGCTCCATGAGGGGCTGGGTTCAGTGAATCACATCTGAAATGTTTCTACACAAACGCATGCAGCATGAGGAAAAAGCAAGAGGAGCTAGAAGCCTTGGCCCGGTCCCAGAGCTATGACACCATTGGCATAAGCAAAACCTGGTGGGAAGAGACCTGTGACTGGTGTGTTACGATGAACGGTTACGGGCTCTTCAGAAGGGATAGGCAGGGAAGGTGAGGCAGAGGGGTGGCACTGTATGTAAGGGAGGCACTGGACTGTACGGAGCTTGCAGTCATCGACAGTGTGGTTGAGAGCCTCTGGGTAAGGATTAAGGGACAAGCAAATAAAGGGGATGTCGTTGCAGGAGTCTACTGTAGGCCACCCAGCCAGGATGACAACACTGATGAACTATTCTTTAAGGAACTGAGAGATACCTCTTAGATCAGCTGCCCTTGCCCTTATGGGGGACTTCAACCTGCCAGATGTCAACTGGGAATATCACATAGCTGAGACAAAGAGGTCCAGGAGATTCCTGAAGTACCTTGATAACTTCTTGGTACAGGTACAAAGAGAGCCGACTAGGAAAGGTACCCTCCTAGACCTGTTGCTTGTAAACAGGGAGGGTCTGGTTAGTGAAGTGGTGATAGGTGGCCACCTTGGCAATAGTGAAGATTAGAAGAAGACTACATTAGAAGAAGAAGACCAGTAAAACCGCTGTCTTGGACTTCCGAAGGGCTGACTTTGAGCTGTTCAGGACACTGGTTGGCAGAGTCCCTTGGGAGGCGGTTCTGAAGGACAGAGGAGCCCAGGAAGGCTGGCCGCTCTTCAAGAAAGAATCTCAATGGCTCAGGAGCGGTCTGTCCCCACATGCCCAAAGACGAGCCAGTGTGGAAGAAGACTGGCCTGGCTGAACAGAGAGCTGTGGCTCGAGCTTAGGAGAAAAAAGAGGGTTTATAATCTTTGGAAAAGAGGGTGAG